>NW_027515614.1:662500-797679 GCF_048772815.1 Callospermophilus lateralis
CGAAAACCATCAGTGAGAAGTGCCGCAGTAATGACAGAGGGAAGGGGAAAGCAAATCATGGAGAATCAAACTAATTAAAAAATATATATATAAAAACATGGGTGGCAGTACAAACCATATATCAATAGTAACTCTAAATGATAATGCCTTAAACTCTCGAATAAAGTGACATTGGCTTGTAACTTGAAATGAAAAAAAAAAAATCCAACAATATGTTGCCTCCAAGGGACACATCTGAATGGAAAAGACATACACAGGCTGAAGGTGAAAGATTGGGAAAATTTATACCATGCACACGGTCCTCGAAAGCAAGCAGGGGTGGCCATCCTCCTATCGAATAAAATCGACCTCAAGACTAATTTAATCAAAGGGATAAGGAAGGACTTTATATATTGTTAAAAGAAACCATTCACCGACAAGACATAACAATTATCAATATTCACGCAGCAAATAATGGTGCTGCGACGTTCATAAAAAAATTTATCCTCAAGTTCAAGAATCAAATAGACCACAATACAATAATTATGGGTGACTTCAACTCACCTCTCTAACCATTGGACAGATCCTCCAAACAAAAGTTGAATAAAGAAACTATAGAACTCAATATCACAATCAATACCCTATACTTAACTGACATATATAGAATATATCAACCATCATCAAGTGGATATACTTTTTTCTCACCAGCACATGGATCCTTCTCAAAAATAGACCATATGTTATGCCATAGGGCAACCCTCAGTAAATATAAAGGGGTGGAGATAATACCATGAATTTTTTGTGATCATAATGGAATGAACCTGGAAACCAATGATAAAGAAGGAAGAAAAAATCATACATCACATGCAAAATGAAGAATATGTTACTGAATGATCAATGGGTTACAAGAGACATAAAGGAGGAAATCAAAAAATTCTTAGAGATAAATGAAAATACAGACACAACATATCAGATTCTATAGGACACAATGAAAAGAAGTTTTAAGAGGTAAATTCATCGCCTGGAGGTCATTCCTCAAAATAGAAAAACAAACAAACAAACAAATGAGCTCACACTTCATCTCAAAGCCCTAGAAGAAGAAGAGCAAAACAACAGAAAATGTAGCAGAAGGAAAGAAATAATTAAAATCATAGCGAAATTGAAACAAAAGAAACTATTGAAAAAATTAACAAAACTAAAAGGTGCTTCTTCAAAAAGATAAATAAGATCGACAGACTCTTAGCCATGCTAACGAAGAGAAGAAGAGAGAGAACTCAAATTACTAACATACGGGATGAAAAAGGCAATATCACAACAGATGCTACATAAATACAGAAGAAAATTAGAAATTATTTTGAAAAACTGTATTCCAATAAAATAGAAAATAGTGAAGACATCGATTAATTTCTTAAGTCATATGATTTGACCAGACTGAGTCAGGAGGAAACACACAATTTAAACTGACCAATATCAATGGATGAAGTAGAAGAAGCAATCAAAAGACTACCAACCAAGAAAAGCCCAGGAACGGATGGGTATACAGCAGAGTTTTACAAAACCTTTAAAGAAGAATTAATACCAATACTTTTCAAGTTATTCAGGAAATAGAAAAACTGGAAGCTCTGCCAAATTCATTCTATGAGGCCAACATCACCCAGATTCTGAAACCAGACAAAGACACCTCAAAGAAAGAAAACTACAGACCAATATCTCTGATGAACCTAGATGCAAAAATCCTCATTAAAATTCTGGCGAATTGAATACAAAGGCACATCAAAAAAATTGTGCACCATGATCAACTTGAATTCATCCCAGGGATGCAAGGAGGCTTCAATATATGGAAATCAATAAATGTTATTCACAACATCAATAGACTTAAAGATAAGAACCATATGATCATCTTGATAGATGCAGAAAAACCATTCAACAAAGTAGAGCATTCCTTTATGTTCAAAACATTTTAAAAACTAGGGATAACAGGAACTTACCTCGACATTGTAAAAGATAACTATGTTAAGCCTCAGGCTAGCATCATTCTGAATGGAGAAAAATTGAAGGCATTCACTTTAAAATCTGGAACAAGGCAGAGATATCTTCTATCACCACTTCTATTCAATATAGTTCTCGAAAAACTGGCCAGAGCAATTAGAGAGATGAAAGACATTAAAAGCATAAAAATAGGAAAAGAAGAACTTAAATTATCACTATTTGTAGATGACATGATTCTATACATAGAAGACCCAAAAGGGTCTACAGAAAAAACTACTAGAACTAATAAATGAATGCAGCAATGTGGCAGGATATAAAATCAACATGCATAAATCAAAGGCATTTCTGTATATCAGCGACAAAACTTCTGAAACAAAAATGAGTCAAAACACTGCATTCCCAATTTCCTCAAAATAATTAAATACTTGGGAATCAACCTAACAAAAGAGGTGAAAGATTTATATAATGCAAACTACAGAACCCTAAAAAGAGAAATAGAATAAGATCTTAGAAGATGGAAAAATATACCCTGTTCATGGATAGGCAGAACTAACATCATCAAAATTGCTATATTACCAAAAGTTCTCTATAGGTTTAATACAATGCCAATCAAAATCCCAAAGGATTTTTTTTTGTAGAAATAGATAAAGCAATCATGAAATTCAAATGGAAAAATAAAAGACTCAGAATAGCAAAAGCAATTCTAAGCAGGAAGTGTGAATCAGGCAGTATAGTGATACCAGATTTCAAACTATATTACAGAGCATTCATAACAAAAACAGCATGGTACTGGTACCAAAACAGGCGGGTGGATCAATGGTACAGAATGGAGGACACAGAGACTAATCAAAAAATCTACAACTGTCTTATATTTGATAAAGGAGCTAATGGCCTGCAATGGAGGAAGGATAGCATCTTCATCAAATAGAGTTGGGTAAACTGGAAATCCATATGCAACAAAATGAAACTGAATCCCCTCCTCTCGCCATGCACAAAAGTTAACTCAATGTGGATCAAGGAGCTAGATTCAAATCAGAGTCTCTGCGTCTGATAGAATAAAAAGTTGGCTCCTATCTACATATTGTGTGGTCAGGCTCCAAATTCCTTAATAGGACACCCATAGAATAAGAGTTAATAATAAGAATCAACAAATGGGACTTACTTAAACTGATTTTTTTTTCTTAAAGAGAGAAACAATAAGAGAGGTAAATATGGAGCCTACATCATGGGAACAAATTTTTAGTCCTCACCCTTCACATGGAGCCCTAATATCCAGAGTATACAAAGTATACAAAGAACTCAGAAAATTAGACAATAAGATAACCAATAACCCAATGGGCCAAGGACCTGAACAGAAACTTCTCAGAGGAGGACATAGAATCAATTAACAAGTACATGAAAAAATGCTCTCCATTTCTAGCAGTAAGAGAAATGCAAATAAAAACCACCCTAAAATACCATCTCAATCCAGTGAGATTGGCAGCCATAATGAAGTCAAACAACAACAAGTGCTGGCGAGGATGTGGGGAAAAGGGTACTCTTGTACATTGCTGGTGGGACTGAAAACTGGTGCGGCCAATTTGGAAAGCAGTATGGAGATTCCTGGGAATCAAATGGAAGCACCATTTGATCCAGCTATTGCCCTTCTCGGACTATTCCCTGAAGACCTTAAAAGAGCGTACTACATGGATACTGCCACATCGATTTTCATAGCAGCACAATTCACAATTGCTACACTGTGGAACCAACCCAGATGCCCTTCAATAGATGAATGGATAAAAAAATGTGACTTTTATATACTATGGAGAATTACGCAGCACTAAAAAATGACCAAATCTTGGAATTTGCAGGGAAATGCATGGCACTGAGCAGATTATGGTTAGTGAAGCTAGCCAATCCCTAAAAAACAAATGCCAAATGTCTTGTTTGATATAATGAGAGCACCTAAGAACAGAGCAGGGAGGAAGAGCATGAAGAAAAGATTAACATTAAGCAGAAACATGAGGTGGGATGGAAAGGGAGAGAAGAGGGAAATTGCATGGTAATGGAGAGAGACACTTATTGTTACACAAAATTACATATAAGAGGTTGTGGGAAAATAAACAGGAGAGAAATGATTTAGAGTAGGTATGGTAGAGAGAGAAGATGGGAAGATAGGGGAGTGGGGATAGTAGAGTATAGGAAAGGTAGCAGAATACAACAGTAACTAATAGGGCATTATGTAAAAATATGGATGTGTAACTAATGTGATTCTGCAATCTGTATTTGGAGTAAAAATGGGAGTTCATAACCCACTTGAATCTAATGTATGAAATATGATATGTCAAGAGCTTTGTAATGTTTTGAGCAACCAATAAAAGAAAAAAAAAGTAGCAATATATATGCCAATAGAAATTCATCATGAAATGTATATAATCCACAGATCGAAAAATATTCATTTTACTGAACATGGATTCATGTATAATGTTTTTCAACTAGGAAGCTCACCCATAGGTTGAATTTTCAGTTCCAACAGCGTTTAGGAGGAGTGATCTCTTCTCTCAATTTGCATCTACCAATTCAGCCACCTCACAAGTGTATACGAGTGATATCAGGTAGAATTCTATATGTGCATATAAACATACATGTGCTGAATAGGCTACAGAGAAAGGGAGATAGGGATTCACATATTTGCTAATTTTAAAAACACATGTAGAACTATTTCAACAAAAAATTGACTAGACTTATAACTCCTACATTATATAATGCAAAAGGCAATTCCAACTATACACCATGCGTCCTTTGAACTGCTTGTGTTTCTTCTCTTTTTGGCTTATTTTTCACCATCATATTAGGATTATTAGTCAGAGACTAGTAGGGTACGGGTTATAGTGTCAGGGATTCAGTATTTCAAATGGAAATTGAAAAATGAATCCAATGTGTATGTAAATATGTGCTACACAAAAATCTTCCCACTCACATCCAGAACAATGCCTTGACATTACCTACGCCCCAAGTAAAACACAATTAGAGTAGAAAAGTGTGAAAATCTATGAATACAAATATGGAATGGAATATGCTCGGGAGTTCACAACCTTGGAGGTGGTAGAGGAGTTTCCAAAAGTAAAGGACAGGGTAAACACTCCACAAACAAGGAACTCTGCTGGCCTAAGAATTCTTGGGAAACGGCTTCTGAGGTTGGGCACTTGAAATATATGTTGTTGTCATGAGCTTTAGCTTCCTTTGTAGTGAGACCATCAAAGCTGGGTCTGCATCTATGTGACCGAAAGACATGGTTTCTTATATTCCAATGAACATGAGGCAGCAGTGCTCAATTCTCTCTTTGTAGCTAAACTGTGTCCATTGGAAGCTAAGTGTCTCCCGGTGGGGACTGTGAAGACATTTGGTCATCCTCCACTTTTCGTGGTATTTCTTGCTTCTGCACTGGGAATTTGGTATTTGCTTCACAAAACATAAAAAGTTCATCTGGGATACAGTGCTGGAGGGAGTTCTGTCACATGTGGTGGGTCAGGGTCTGCAGGAGAATGCACCAACCAGACTTCAATCCCACATAGCTTGCACCAATAACCATAGCAACCTGATTCTGAATATTGCCCTGAAAACTCTCCATTTAACAAGATGCCTTTACATATAAGGGTCTGATGTCTGCACTATATCAGTCACAAAATTTGGAAGCCAATGGCAGATTCACATGGCCCCAACATGATGTTTTATCACACACCTGCCCACCACTGCTCTAGCCCCCCTACTCAGCAGGCTCCAAATTACTGGCTTCTCTTGTTCTACACCATTTTAATGAAACCCAGTCAAAAACAAGGCACTGTCTGGTATACACATGATCAGCAACAGGACATCAAAAGTTTCTGCAGTGCCACCTGGTCATGGGAATTTCAAAAATTTCATGGTATTTATCTAGCAATTTTTCAAGGGTGAAGTTAGAGGCACTGTGGGTTTCAATTCATTCAGGAACCATTAAGAGTTGAGAAAGTTCATTTCAATGAAAGCTCTGGAGAACTCTCACAGTCAATGCTTCTCAAACAGTTGCCAAAAGGTCTCCTAAAGCCAGGCCAATTGACATCTACAATGTGAGGTCCATGTGTGTTTTGACTCTCAAATATGGCTGCTAAGTCTTTCAGAATAAAATCATGTGATATCCTGGCTGAGATTCTCAGGCCTCTGTGGAAACCACCCTGGGCCTAGATCTCAGTTTCCAAGAGTGAGTCTCATGCGTGGCCTCCTAAAATCCCAACACAATTCATGGCAATACTTCTCTGAGGTCAGTTTCAGAACTCAGTCTCTAAGGGGAATCACACCAGAGTTCAAGCCCAGGTGGCCCCATCATCCCTTCCATCCGCCAAAAAATGACCACAATTAAAATCAAAACACTACCACAGGGCCATCATCTTCTTCCATGTAGACACTCATCATAACCTCTAGCTGGAGGTTTCTATGAGCCCAAGGTAGTGTCCGAATAAGCTCACTTGCCCCTCATTTGCCTAAAATCATGATGGCCTGGACACTCTTCCTGTGAACCAGGAATGATCAAATATTCCTGCTGTTAAAGTGTTCCACTTCTCCAATTTGAGGCCTACTGGCTGTAGGGTATAGATTCTTTATGTGATTTGGAGTCATGAGAAAACCCAAGCAAATATGGGCTAGCCTCTGCAGGGATTTCAAGAACTCATTTGACCCAAAGGATCCCTATTCTCACTTGATGGAGGTCAGGAACCTAAAACAAGAGGGCAAAAATATTCACCCACAATGACTGCTCTTTTGGCCATTTTAGTTTTGGAAACACATGGGATCTTTCTTTAGATCCATCAGGTGCTGAGAATCTAAGCCACAACCTCATACAAGGACAAGAGGCTGATTCAGACACATCCCAATCCAAATCAATTAAGCAAAGAGCAACTGGTGATGTCCATACATTTCCATATGAAAACAGTTTTCTTCAGGCTACACAAAGGGGTGGCCTGAGGCAAAGACCTTCCTGACATTCAGGGTAATAGAAATAGAAGTAAGCAAATGGCCCAAAGAAGGGTTTCTCCACTGAGACTTTACTGGTCACACTGAAATCTGAGTTTTCTTAGATGCTCCCATTCCCTTCAGCTATCCAGTACATGGCCATGTCACAGAACCTTGTGGTGTTACATATTTGGGAAACAAAACCATGAGTCTATTCTGGAGAGTGGCCAGAATTCACGAAGAAAACAGGAACTTTAGAAGATAATAGATGTTGCCCATCCATAAGGCAAGCTGCAGTCCATTCATTAATTGGGCAGTATGAATGCGGGGAAGCTTTCAACTAGAGACAACACATCCATTGATGCATTCTCTTTTCTAATGTCTACAACCACGGATACAGTGGGATACACGGACTTAGAAACACTCACCATGTCAAACGACTTACTAGAAACAGTCCACTCCAAACCAAACAAACCACCTTTCCTACCTATTCTCAGAACATGAGAAAAAACCACAAACTCACACCTACAACGGCAAAGGCACTTCCTTCCCCCAAATAGGTCTGTGACTATCCGGAGTGTCTTCTGACTGGTGGGCCATATTATGTTCCCCCAAAATGGCCTGTCCTGTTTCAGATCTGGTCTCCTTGGCCAACTCTGTGAAGTTGTCAGGAGCCAAAGGTGAGCCACTACCTGCTTACTCAGGAAAGGCCCCTCTTCAGAGCTCTGCTGGCATTTGGCCATCCTCACATCAGTGGGTACCAAGAAAGACTGACTATGTCTTTGGGAAAAGCAAACAAGTTAGCCCACTGGAACTGGGAGTGGGACTGGCTCTGCGTGCCTTCCTTCCTGGATCCCAGGTTCAGAGAATTCCATCACCAAGGAAGTGAAGTGAGGTCACTTCTTTCAGGAACAGAATATGCTCACTGCCTTGGTAACCACTTTGTGCTAACAGTTGCTTCCAGGGTTCCCATGAGATGGAGGCTGCCCCAACATCCTGGGACACATTCAGAAGTTAGAATGGTATATCAACCATAGGCACCAGGGAACAGCTCTCCACAGAGGCCTGGTTCAGTCCATCTTCTCTTTATTAAGAAGAGAGAGGCTGATTCAGACCATCAATTAATCCTGACCAGGTTGTTTGCCATGGAAGATGACTATTGCTCTCTCAGGTCCTACATAGCTGCCTATATCTTCTGCAAGGATCATTTCTCCATGGATCTTTGATGTTCTCAGCAGGTGGAAGATCATCTACATTCCTATATTGTAAGACCCACACTGTCCCTGCTCTTAAGTAAGTTATACTGAGGTAACAGTGTATGGTTAGGGTTAATAACTTGTTCAATTTGGGTTACAAATAATTCTGCGGGATGAATAATGGTATTGGCAAAATGCGATGTTTACAAGAGTATATATGTGAAACATAAGTATGAAAGCAGAAATCTAGGTAAGATTTGAAGCCCAGAAGGGCATTGGGGACTTGAGTGGGATACTTAGCTTTGAGTAATGTGCAGCACAGATGTCTCAGATAAATCAATATACACTGGCATCGTACCTTGTACCTTGGATATTGAATGTTGAAGAGAACATCCAGTCAAAAACCAATAGTCGGCAGGATTAGGAAGGTAGTTGGTAGGTTTAGAAAAAAGAGTGAGTATAGGATTTGGACCAAAAGTTCTTTAGCAATAGAATTTAGTGTAGAGAGTGTATGTAAATGTAAGCACATGTGAAGAGTCAGTCACAATGATGAACTGGGGAAAAATATAGAAAATCAGATATCAATAGAGACATTAGGAAATCAAGCAAAGTATAAATTGTGTGATAGGGTTAGACATTTTCAACAGGTTTGAAGTTGAATATATAATCTTAGGAAGAAACAAATATGTAGTCAAAAATAGAATTGATATTTGAGAGCATTAGGCAACCTGGACATGGATGTTTTTAGTAATCCATGCTCACTTTCCATTTACGCTTTGGTACAATTGTAAGTGTGACCTATGCTTTTTGTGTCCAGAATATTTCTGTAATAAAATGTGTATGTAGATCAGGTGACAATCGTATTTCTTCCACCAATTCTGGGAGCAATATTTTGAAGACTTACAGATTAGTATGGGGGTACAAATAGGTGTACCCTGTTTCTATGAATATAGACATAATGCATGAATAGACCATATTGTGAATAAATAATATAACTGGATCCACTTTAAATAATGAATTGAATAAATATCTGAAAATTTATAAGAAATTTTATATTGATATGCAATCATTCATTCCAACCAGTTATATATCTAACGATCATCTTAGGGTTACGGTTTATCATGAAGGGTGTGTGAGTTTTGGTTCAAAATTGATTATGGAAATCGAAAATAATATATTTGGAAAAAAGTCTCATGAATAGACCAGTCAAGAGACATAGAGGAATACATGTGTTCTGGAGCAGGAAGTGATTGAAAGTGAAACAAATGCCTATAAATTTGCTAACTAGTGAATAAAATATATATCCTATGATGTGCATAAACTGATGAAATAGTAATGTACCAGTGTGGAATAAAAATTAACGTCAAAATACACATCATGTCCCATAGGAACCTACATGCATTAATGTTAAACTGGGTCAGTTAATGTACACATATTAGGATTTGTATGCACCTTTTACTGAAGTTAGTTTTCAGTACTAGGAAACAAATATGTATTTCGGGTGGATGAATATTTCTAAGAATAATCTTGTGAAAAGTTGATTATTAATCCACATACATGAACATGAATGAATTTAGGGAGTGTATATAAGACACATATATTTCATATTTTTAAAAATATGGAGAGTATATATATATATATATATATATATATATATATATATATATATACACACACACACACACACACAAACACAGACATTAAAAAGTAGCAATATATATGCCAATCAAAATTCATCATGAAATATATATCATAAAGATGCAAAAACATTCATTTTAGTGAACATGGGTTTATGTATAATGTTGTTCCACTGGGAAGCTCACCCATAGGTTGAATTTTCAGTTCCAACAGCGTTTAGGAGGAGTGATCACTTCTCACAGTTTGTATCTGCTAAGTCATATATCTTAGAAGGATGTACGTGTGATACCTTGTAGGATTCTATTTGTGCATATAAAAATACATGTGCTGAATAGGCTCCAGAGAATGGGAGACCGTAATTCACATATTTGTTAACTTTAAAACACATTGAGAACTATTTCAATTAAATATTGAATAGATTTATAACACCTACCCTTTATCATGCAAAAGGCAAGTCCAACTCTGAACTGCAAGTATTTATGTACTGTTTGGGTTACTTTCTTCCATCATATTAGGATTAGTAGTCAGAGTCTAGTAGAATATGTGTTAGTGTCAGGGATTCAGAATTTCAAATGGAAAAAAGGAAAATTAATCTTCCAACTCTCATCCAGAACAATGCCTTGTCATTACCTTCGCCCCAAGGAAGACACAATTAGAGTAGAAGAGTTACAAAATCTGTGATTACATTTCTGGAATCGAAAATGCTCAGGAGTGCACAAACTTGGAGGTGGTATAGGAGTTTCCAAAAGTAAGGACAGGGTACACACTCCACAAACATGAAGCTCTGCTTGCCTAAAACTTTTTGACAAACTGCCAGTGAAGTTGGGCACTGAAATATAGGTTGTTGTCAGGAGTTAAGCTTCCTTTGTAGTGAGACCCTCAAAGCTGGGTCTTCATCTATGTGACCTGGAGGACATCGTTTCCTATTTTTCAATGAACACGAGGCAGCAGTGCTCAATTCTCTCTTTGTAGGTAAACTGTGTCTCCCTGTGTGGACTGTGAAACAATTTGGTCATCCTCCACTTTTCGTGGTGTTTCTTGCTGCTGCACTTGGAGTTTGGTTCATGCTTCACAAAATACAAGGAGTTCAACTGGGAAACAGTGCTTGAGGTATTTCTGTCACGTGTGGTGGGTCAGGGTCTGCAAGAAAATTCACCAACCAGGCTTCTAGCTCTCAAAGATTGCCCCCTTGTCCATAGCAACCTGATTCTGAACATTGCCCTGAAACTACGCCATATAACAAGATGCCTTTACATATAAGGGTCTGATGTCTGCACTCTGTCAGTTACAAGCCATTTGGAAGCCAATGGCAGATCCAAATGGCCCCACCATGATGTTTTATCACACACCTGTCCACCACTGCTCTAGGCCCACTACTCAGCAGGCTCCAAAATACTGGCATCTCTGTTCTAAACAATTTTCATGAAACCCTGTCAATCAAGGCACTGTCTGGTACACTCATGGTAAGCAACAGGACATCGAAAGTTTCTGCAGTTCCACCTGGTCATGGAAAATTCAAAAATTTCCTGGTATTTATCTAGCCATTTTTCAAGGATGACTTTGGATGCACAATTATTCAGGAACCATTAAATGTTGAGAAAGTTCATTTCAAAGAAAATTCTAGGGAACTCTCACAGGCAAGGCTTTCCAAAGAGTGGACAAAAGGTCACTTGAAGCCAGGACCATTGAGATCTACAATGTGAGGTCCTATGTCTTTTGACTCTCAACTATGGCTGCCAAGTCTTTCAGAATAAAATCATGTGATATCCAGGCTGAGATTCCCAGTTCTTTGTGGAAAGCCACCCTGGTCCTAGATCTCAGGTTCCAAGGGCGACTCTCATGTGTGGCCTCCTAAAATCCCAACACAATTCATGGCAATTCTTCTCTGAGATCAGTTTCAGATCTCAGTCTCTAAGTGGAAACACACCAGAGTTCAAGCCCAGTTGACCCAGTCATCTCTTCCAACCGCCACACCAATGACCAGAATTAAAACCAAAACACTCCCACATGGCCCTCATTTTCTTCCATATAGACACTCATCATAACCTTGGCTGGAAGTTTTTATGAGGCACACAGCCCAAGACAAAGTCAAAATAAGTTCCCTTGCCCTTCATTTGTCTAAAGTCAGTGTTTCCTGGACAACGTTCCTGTGAACCAGGACTGATCAAAGATGTCTGCCATTAATACTGTTCTGCTTTTCCAATTTGAGGCATACAGACTGTCGGGTATAGTTTCTTTATGTAATTTGCAGTCATGAGAAAACCCAACCACCTATGGGCTAGCCTCTGCATGGCTTGAAGAACTCAGTTGACCCAAAGATCCCTGTTATCACTTGATGGAGATCAGGAACCTTACAGAGGAAGGCAAGAGACTTCATCACAATGACTTCTCTTTTGGCCATTTTGGATTTGGATGCACACATGGGATCTTTCTTTAGATCCATCAGGTGCTGAGAATCTAAGCGATAATCTCACACTGCACTAAGAGGCTGATTCAGACATATCCCTTTGCAAAGCAATTAAGCCAGGAGCCACAGGTGATGCCCATTTATTTCCATTTGAAAACTGTTTTTTTCAGGCATTGGAAATGTGTGGCTTTAGGCAAAGTCCTTCCTTTCATTCAGGGCAACAGAACAATAGGTAAGCAAAATACCAAAGCAGATTTTCTCCACTGAGACTTTCCTGGTCACACTGATATCTGAGTTTTCTGAGATATTCACCATTCTCTTCAGCTATCCAGTACATGGCCATGTCCCAGATTGTGGAGGAGATACATATCTTGAACACAAAACCATGAGCCTATGGGAGAGTGACCAGATTCAGGAAGATATCAGGAATGTAGGAAGGTAATAGGTGTTGCCCATCCATAAGGTAACCTGCAGTCCATTCATAAATTGGACAGGATGAATTCTGCGAAGAATTCTACTAGACAGGACACATCTATTGATGCATTCTCTTTTCTATTGTCTACAACCACAAATACAGTGGGATACCCAGACATAGAAACACTCACCTTCTCAAAGGACTTACTAGAAACAGTCCACTCCAAACCAAACAAACCGACTTTCCTACATTTTCTCAAAACTTGAGACAAAAATCACAAACACACAAACACACACACACACACACCCACAAAGGCACCTTCTTTCCCCAAATAGGTCTGTGACTATCCGGAGCGTCCTCTGACTGGTGGGCCATACTATGTTTCCCCGAAATGGGCTGTCCTATGTCAGATCTGGTCTTCTTGGCCAAAACTGTGAAGTTATCAGGAGCCAGCGGTGAGCCACTGCCTGTTTTCTCAGGTAAAGCCCCTATTCAGAGCTTTCCTGGCATTTGTCCATCTTCAATTTAGTAGTTGCCAAGAAAGACTTACTCTATCCTTCTTAAATCCAAAAATTTGAGACCACTGGGACTTACACTGGGACTGCTTCAGGGTGCCTGGCTTCCTGGATTCCAAGTTCAGAGTGTTCCATCAACAAGAAAGTGACATGGGTCACTTCGTCTAGAACTGAATGAGGTCACTGCCTTGGCAACCACTTTGTCCTAACAGTTGCTTCCAAGGGTCCATGAGATGGATCCTGCCCCTACTTCCTATGACACTTTCACAAGTTAGAATGGAATATCAACCATAGGCACCCGGGAACAGCTCTCCACACAAGCCTGGTTTGGTCCATCTTCTCTACATTAACAAGAGAGAGACTGCTTCAGACACACCCCTTCATCCTGACCTGTTTGGTTTTTTTTGTCATGAAAGATGACTTTCGCACTCTCAGGTCCATCATAGCTGCCTACATCTTCTTTAGGGATCATTTCTGCATGGACCTTTGAGGTTCTCTGCAGGTTGAAGATCTCCTACATTCCTGTATTGTAAGACCAACTCTGTCCCTGCTATTCTGTAAAGTTAGATTGAGGGAACAGTGTATGGTTACGGTTAATAACATGTTTGATTTGGGTTAGGATCATTCTGCTGGATGAATAATGGTATTGGGAACCTGCGATATATATAAGATTATATAGGTGAAATATATGAATGAAAACAGAAATCTCGGTAACATTTGAAGCCCAGAAGGGCATTAGGTCCTTGATTGGGATACTTAGCATTTAATTATGTTCTGCACAGATGTCTCAGATAAATCTATACACAATGGCATAGGACCTGATACCTTGGATGATTGAATGTTGAGGAGAACAACCATTCAAAGAGGGAGAGTCGGTAGGATTAGGAAGATAGTTGGTAGGATTAGAAAAAAGTGTGAGTATAGCATTTGGACAAATAGTTCTTTAGCAATAGGTTTTCAGGTAGACAGAAAATGTAAATGTCAGCACATGTGAAGAGTCAGTCACAGTGATGAAATGGGGAAAATATGTAGGAAAGCAGATATCAATAGCGACATTAGGAAATCAGGCAAAGTATAAAGTGAGTGATAGCAATAGACACTTTCAACAGGCTTGAGATTGAATATATAATCTTAGGAAGTAACAAATATGTAGTCACCAATAGGATTGACATTTGAGAGCATTAGGCAACGTGGACATGGGTGATTTTCATAACCCATACTCACATTCCATTTAGGCTTTGGTACAATCGTAAGTGTGACTTTGCATTTTGTGGCCAGAATATTACTGTGATAAAACGTATATGTAGATCAGGTGACATGAGTATTTCTTGCACCATTTCTTGGAGCAACATTTTGAAGGGGTATAAATTAGTATTGGGGGTACATATAGGTGTACCATGTATGTATGAATATAGAGATAATGCATGAATAGACCATACTGCGAATAAATAATATAACTTGTTCCAACTTTAAATAATGGATTGAATTGATATCTGAAAATACACAGGAATCATATATTGATATACATACATTCATTCCAACCAGTAATACATCTAATGGTAATATTACGGTTGTGGTTTATCACCAAGAGTGTGTGAATTTTGCTTCAAATTTGATTATGGAAATCGAAAATAATGTGTTTGGAAAGAAATCTCATGAAATGAACACTCAAAAACAAGGAGGAATACATATGTTCTGAAGCAGGAAGTGATTGAATATGTTACAAATTTCTTTAAATTTGTGAACTTGTGGATGAAATGTATATTCTATAATGTATAAAAACTGCAGAAATAGTAATGTACCAGTGTTTAATAAAAATGAACGTCAAAATACACATCATGTTCCATAGGAATCTACTTGCATTGATGTTAAAGTGGGTCAGCTACTGTAAAAATATAAGGATTTGTTTGCACCATTCATTGAAGTAACTTTTTAGTACTAGAAAACAAATATGTATTTCAGGTGGATGAATATTTTTAAAATAATCTTATGAAAAGTTTAATATAAAACCACATACATGAACAAGAATGAATTTAGGGAGTGTATAATAGGACACATATATTTTATATTTTGAAAAATCTAGAGAGTATATATATATATATATATATATATATATATATATATACACACACACACACACACAAAACACACACAGAGACATTAAATAGTAGCAATATATATGCCAATTAAAATTCATTGTGAAATATATATCATCCACAGATCCAAAATATTAATTTTACTGAACATGGATTTATGTATAATGTTTTTCAACTAAGAAGCTCACTCATAGTCTGAATTTTCAGTTCCAAAAGCATTAATGAGGAGTGATCTCTTCTCACACTTTGTATCTGCCAAGTTAGCCACCTCTCAAGAATATACGTGTGATACCAGGTAGGATTCTATATGTGCATATAAAAATACATGTGCTGAATAGGCTACAGAAAAATGGAGACAGGAATTCACATATGTGTTAACTTTAAAAACACATGCAGCACTATTTCAACAAAAAATTGACAAGATTTATAACTCCTACCCTATATCATGCAAAAGGCAAACCAACTATCCACCATGCCTCCTCTGAAGTGCTAGTATTTCTATTCTGTTTGGGTTACTTTTCTCCATCATATTAGAATTAGTAGTCAGAGTCTAGTAGGGTATGGGTTAGTGTCAAAGATTCAGCATTTCGAATGGAAAATTGAACAATGAATCCAATGTGTATGTAAATATGTGCTACACAAAATTATTCCCACTCTCATCCAGAACAATGCCTTGACAATTCCTTCACCCCAAGTAAGACACAATTAGAGGAGAAGATTTAGAAAATCTGTGAATAAATTTGTGGAATGCAATATGCTCAGGAGCTCACAACCTTTGAAGTGGTAGAGTAGTTTCCAAAAGTATGGGACAGGGTAAAAACTCCACAAACATGGAGGTCTGCTGGCCTAGAGATTTCTAGAGAAACTGCCTGTGAGTTTGGGCACTTGAAAAATATGTTGTTGTCAGGAGCTTTAGCTTTCTTTCTAGGGAGACCATAAAAGCTTGGTCTGGATCTATGAGACCTGGAGGACATGGTTTCTTATTTCCCAATGTACATGAGGCAGCAGTGCTGAATTCTCTTTTTAGGTAAACTGTGGCCACTGGGGAATAAATGTGTGCCAGTGTGCACTGTGAAGCCATATGGTCATCTTCCATTTTCGTGGTGTTTCTTCCTGCTGCACTGGGTGTTTGGTATTTGCTTCACGAAATACAAAGAGTTCAACTGGGTCACAGTGCAAGAGGAAGTTCTGTCATGTATGGTTGGTCAGGTTTTGCAGGAGGATCCAAGAACTAGGATCCTATCCTACATATCTTGCCCCCTTGACCATAGCACCCTGATTCTGAACAATGTCCTGACACCTCTACAAATAACAACTTGCCTTTACATGGAAGGTTCTGCTGGCTGCACCATGTCAGTCACAAGGCATTTGAAACCAATGGAAGATACACATGGCCCCACCACAGATGTTTTATCACATACCTGCCCACCACTGCTCTAACCTACTACTCAACAGAGTCCAACTTACTGGCATCTCTGTTCTACACCATTTACATGAAACCCAGTCAATCAAGGCACTGTCTGGTATATTCATGATCAGCAACAGGACATCAAAAGGTTTTCCAGTGCCACCTGGTGATGGGAAATTCAAAAATTTCATGGTATTTATCTAGCCATTTTTCAAGGATGAAGTTGGAGGCACTGTGAGTTTCAATTCTTTCAGGAACCATTAAATGGTTAGGAAGCTCATTTCAATGAAATCTCTGGAGAACACTCACAGGTAAGGCTTCCCAAAGAGTGGCCAAAAGATCATATGATGTTATGCCCATTTAGGTCTACAATGTGAGGTCCATATGAGTTTTGACTCTCAACTATGGGTGCCAAGTCTTTCAGAATAAAATTTGTGGTATCCTGGCTGAGAGGCTCAGTGCTCTGTGGAAAGCCACCCTGGGCCTAGAACTCAGTTTCCAAGGGCAACGCTCATGCCTGGCTTCCTAAAATCTCAACACTATTTATGGCAATACTTCTCTGAGGTCAGTTCCAGAACTCAGACTCTAAGGGAATCACACCAGAGTTCAAGAACATGTGGACCAAGTCATCTCTTCCAACCGCCACCCAAATGACCACAATTTAAACCAAAACACTCCAACGTGGCGCTCATCTTCTTCCATATAGACACTCACAATAACCTATGGCTGGAGTTTTCCATGAGGGGCACACCCCAAGACCGTGTCCAAAATAAGCTCTCTTACACCTAATTTGCCTAAATTCAGGGTGGCCTGGACACCCTTCTTGTGAACCAGGAGAGATTAAGTAGGCCTCCCGTTAATACTGCTCCGCTTCTTCAATTTGAGGCCAAATGACTGTGGGGTTTGGATTCTTTATGTGAATTGGAGTCTTGAGAAAACCCAAGCAAATATGGGCTAGCCTCTGCAGGGCTTTGAAGAACTCATTTGACCCAAAGGATCCCTAATCTGACTTGATGGAGGTCAGGAAAGTTACAGAGAAAGGCGAGAGACTTCATCCACAAGGACTGCTCTTTTGGCCATTTTGTTTTTGGATGTAAACATGGGATCTTTCTTTAGATCCATCAGGAGCTGAGAATCTAAGTCACAGCCTCACACAGGGTAAATAGGCTGATTCAGACACATCCTTTCCAAAGCAATTAAGCAAAGAGCCACAGGTAATGCCCATTCATTTCCATTTGAAAACTGTTTTCTTCAGGCTTCAAAAAGTGGTGGACTGAGGAAAAGACCTTCCTGACATTCAGGGCAACAGAAGAATAGGTAAACAAAAGGCCCCAAGCAGGGTTTCTCCACTGAGACTTTCCTGGTCACACTGATATCTGAGTTTTCTGAGATGCTCACCATTCCCTTCAGTACATGGTCATGTCACAGAGCTTCGAGGTTGTACATATCTTAAACAGAAAACCATGAACCTATTCTGGAGAGTGGCCAGAATTCAGGAATAAAACAGGAACTAAGGAAGATAGCAGGTGTTGCACATCAATAAGGCAAGCTGCAGTCCATTCATAAATAGGACAGGATGAATGCTGTGAAGCTTTCTACTAGACAGGACATATTCATTGATGCATTCTCTTTTCTAATGTCTACAACCACGGACACAGTGGGATACACAGACATAGAAATTCTCGCCTTGTCAAACGACTTACAAGAAATAGTTCACTCCAAACAAAACAAACTGCCTTTCATACCTATTCTCAGAACATGAGACAAAACCACAAACCCACACCCACACAACAAAGGCAGCTCCTTTCCCCAAGTAGGTCTGTGACTATCCGGAGTGTCCTCTGACTGGTGGGCCTTACTATGTTCCCTGGAAATAGCCTGTTCTGTCTCAGATCTGGTCTTTTTGGCCAACTCTGTGAAGTTGTCAGGAGCCAGCGGTGAGCCACTGCCTGCTTTCTCAGGAAAGGCCCCTCTTCATAGCTTTCCTTGCATTTGGCCATCCTTACATCAGTAGGTCCCAAGAAAGACTGAGTCTGTCCTTGGTAAATCAAAATAAGTTTGACCACTGGGACTGGGACTGGGACTGGCTCTGGGTGCCTGGCTTCCTGGATTCCAAGTTCAGAGAGTTCCATCACCAAGGAAGTTAGGTGTGGTCACTTCCTTTTGGAACTGAATGAGGTCACTGCCTTGGCAACAACTTTGTCTTAACAGTTGCTTCCAAGGTCACCATGAGAAGGATGCTGCTCCTACTTCCTGTGACACTTTCACAGGTCAGAGTGGTATGTCAACCATAGGCATGCAGGAGCAGCTCTCAACACATGCCTGCTTTGGTACACCTTCTCTACATTAAGAAGAGAGTGGCTGATTCAGACACATCCCTTCATCCTGAGCAGGTTGTTTGCCATGGAAGACTTTTGCTCTCTCAGGTCCTTCGTACTTGCCTACATCTTCTCCAGGGATCATTTCTGCGTGGACCTTTGAGGTTTTCAGCAGGTGGAAGATCCTCTATAATTCTGTATTTTAATACCAATTCTGTCCCTGCTCTTCTGTAAAATTAGATTGAGAGAACAGTGTATGGTTAGGATTAATAACAGGTTCGATTTGGTTTAGAAAGGAAACTACACGGTTGAGCAAACAGGGTCCTAACGTTAGCAATAATATGAGGATTTTTAATGGACCGGCCATGGAAGATAAAAACGTAGTTAATCAGGTCACTATGTGAACCAAGACTCAAAGCTCCCTTTTGGGGCCTCTGTCTCTCTTTGACGCTCTTCAAGTCGTTTTCTTAATTTACTCATAGATTCTTTTACAACTCCAGTATTGTCGGCATAAAAACAACATTCTTCCCTCAATGCAAGCAAAAAGGCACCTTTCTCTCATAAAGAGGAGGTCCAACACTCGCCTGCTTTGTAAAACAACTTCAGAAAGAGAGAGGTTAAAATTCCTGTAAAGCTGTGATGTCGGTTTTTAATGTCTTTAAACTTTGGCATATTTCTGCTTCTAATTGTGTCTTTGTTGTGTCTCATGGACTAGCCCACCCCTTCAGCAACTATTATTTCTAATAGGATGGCTAAAGTGAGGGATACAGGTTCCCAGTGGAACCGGGTTGTATGCCCCCCTAGTTGATCTTTAAATGAACCTAAGTCATGATAGAGAACTCTGGAAAACATCTGCATCATTACATAATTAATCACATATATTGACCATTTTATGAAAACATAAATAATGTTAAAGTGTATAGAATTATACTGTTGTAGGGACGGACAAGGAAAGGGACCTAAGATAGCACCAAACACAGGAAAACAGTCTTATTTGGTTGCATCCGGATTTAGAGGGCATTGCTTCTGTTGTAATCAATTAATCCCCTGAAGCCCAAGTTTCGGTAGTTTTAGAATTTGTACCCAACATGTAAGGGAAGTGGCTCAGAAGTTCACAGTCTGTAGAAATTCACAGAAATCAGTTTTTGTTTTTGTTTTTGTTCCTCTGTTCTGGGCAAGTTAACTTTTCAAAGACACCTTGGAAAGGGAGAGCTTTTTTGTCTCTTTTTTTCTCCCTGCCAGCTGTCACCATGAAGCCCAATTGGTAACTTTTTTATCTTAGAAATCTAGCCATCTCTGTGAATCCCCAGCTCAAGGCCAGAGGCCTTGTTCACATATTTTGTGAAAATCTAGTAAGGCGGTGTCAAGCTTAGGGGTGGTGATTTTTTCAGCGAGTGGCCAAGTAGAACAGGGCAACACGAAAAGTGGAAGTTCATCTACATTGAACTCTTTCAGAGGGACTCTTTTGCTGAAAGACCTAATGTAAGCCTCGGTGAAGACTTCTGGAGAAGGTTATTTAAGACATATCTATGGACCTGGTACAGAGGGGGAAGACGGGGAAGGCGAGGCTGAGAGCAGCTCCGTGGATCTGAGAATGAGGAAGATGAGATGTAAAAGAATAATGGAAAAGGGGTTTGGGATTTTCCTAGAACAAAACTTGAGCAGTAGAACAGGTAGAGCAGAGGTGAAGATGGGAGTGAGTATTCCAAAAAGCCTGTGAGGGACTTTAAATTCTTAGTAACCTGTTTTCAGTGATGACAAAGCAACTTTAAAGGCTATTTTTATTACATCTTGGATAGGGGTCTGAGGGCTCTTCTCAGCTGGTTTGAGCTTTGGTTTAGCTTCTTAGAGGACTTGGTGGGACCTAGTGCAGGCACAGACAGAAAAAGAGAGGAGTGAGTGAGTGGAGGGGTACCTCGGTACCTGCTACCTCAGCAAGGGGGCAATGGTCTGAGAACTGGCGGAGGTTTGGGTTTTTGATGTAGTAATTGGAGGGAAGAAATCAGGTTGCTGAGGTGGGAGTGACAGCAGAGAGTCTAGAGCAGAAGGCTGAGGGTGAGGAACTATTGGAGAAGCATAGTACAGGATGTGAGTGAAGGAGGGAAAAGGATTCCACATAGGGGAATTTTCCCCTTTTGAGCACTTGCCGAAGTTAAAAATGTCACGCAGAATTTGAGGATCTAGAGAACCCTCTGGGGGCCATAGTTTTTGGTTGTCTAATTGGTTATATGGCCAATGCTGTGTACTGAATTTGATGAGGAGTTTGGGTTCCACCAGGCAGCCCCGGTATGCTCACATCCCCATGAATTACACAAGAAGTTGGCTTTCCCCCGACACAGCCATGGCTGTTTGTGGCTTTGATAGTTCGCCGGGCATATATAGTAATCTAGGCTAACCAACCTGAATCTGGCTCGCGTTTCCGTGCATCCATAATGTTTGTTTCAATTATCTATGGTATGGAAGGGATTTAATGGAACTTTAGTGGGATCCTCTTCATTGGGGTTATCTCAATAGGAAAGACCTATACCAAGCTGAAAAATGTCTGGGTGGAGAGATAACCACCAGGTCCCTAAGGGGGCTGTATGCGAGATAGACCATACTTCTTGTCTAGTAGGATTTCAGATCAGCCTTCACTGCTGAACAGGCTGATGAGGGTTAGGAGTACTGGTGGCCAAGGGGAGAGTCTATAGTCTTGTCCACATAGCGAATACGCAATTTGAAATGGTTACCAGTTTTTTCCAGTTTCCAACCAGAGTCTGGACACAGCGAAGGCTTGAGATGAGAGGCATGGATCCAAAAAGTGATTCTGTCTACTTTTATGCCTGTAGGTGTTATAAGTAGCACCTGGTATGTTCCTTTCCAGCGGGGTTCTAGGGATAACACCTGATGTTGTCTTATGTTGACGAAGTCTCTTACTTGATATTGATGTGGAATCCCCTCGTCCCCAGGTTGGTAGGCAGTGGCCAGCTGTTTCCACAGTTATCACTGAGTTCTTTCAATGGCTTTAAGTCTGTCAAGCAAGGGGTGTGGAAGGGATTGTTAGGCCTTAGAGTTGGGGATTAGGTCCCTTACTGGATGATGGGCATCATAGAGAATTTCATAGGGGGTGAGGTTACACAAAGAAACTGAGGGAGTATTTCTCGCATGAAACAGTGCATAAGGCAGGAGCATAGTCCAATCTTTTATGCCGGTCTCTAAGCTTAATTTTGTTAAGGTCTGTTTAATGGTTCTATTTATTTTTTCTACCTCTCCTGAGCTCTGGGGTATATAAGCATAATGTAACTTACAATTAATCCACACCTGACTTACCTGGGCCATGAACACAAGTCCATTATTAGACCCTATTATCTTATACAGACCGTATCTTGGAAAAATATCTTCCAGGATCTTCTTGAGAACCATTTGCGCCGTTTTTTTTTTTTTTTTCTGTGTGTGTGTGTGTGTGTGTGTGTGTGTGTGTGTGTGTGTGTGTAAGGCTTCAATCCATCCTGAGAATGTATCCACAAAGACTAGGAGATATTTAAGTCCATACCTTGCTGGCTTAATTTCAGTAATGTCCACTTCCCAGAATTGTCCTGGTCTGGTTCCTCGTAGGTGCTTTCGTCTAAGAAACTTGGAAGGGTAAGCATTAAACAATTGACTGACCCGACAGGCTTTTGTTACCAGTTCAATTATTTCCTTTCGCTGTGCGTCAGTTAGTGGAAAACTCTGTTCTTAATCCTACAGGAATGCCTGCAGTTTCTTTGAACCAAGGTGAGTGAGTTGATGTACATTTTTAACGTAGTGTAGGGCTTTCTGTAATTGCAGGCTGAGCTCAGTAAAGTTGAGGCGTTCAATGTCAGTGTCCTTAGATGTTATCTAAAACTTCCTGGTACTTAGGGGTCCATTGGAATTGGGCATCTCCCTTTAACAGCGGGTATAAAGGAGCAGCTAAGGACTCAAACCCATTTATCCATAACCTGCAAAACCCAGCAATCCCAAGAAACTCTTAGTTGTCTGCTGTAAGATGGGCTTGGTATCTGCTCAATGGTTTGTTTTCTGGGCTCAGTGAGACATCGTTTACCGCCCCTAAGAAAATAGTCGAGGAAGATTACTTCTTGCTGGCAAATTGGGCAATTTTGGCCGAAGCTCTATACCCGAGTTGAGCAAGCTCGGATAATAGTGCTTGGGTCCCAGTTCAGTTTTCCTTGGTGTTGGATGCCAGTAGCAGGTGATCCACATATTGAAGCTGGGTGAATTCGGGGTGTGTAGTTCTGAAATTGTTGAGATCTCTGTGGAGGGCTTCATCAAAGAGAGTGGGGGAGTTTTTGAACCCCTCTGCGAGTCTAGTCCAAGTTAGTTGACTAGACTTTCCGGTTTCTGGGTCTACCCACCCAAAAGCAAACAGCAACTGACTATCTTTATGCAGAGGCAAGCAAAAGAAAGCTTGTTTTAAGTCCAGAACAGTATACCATTTCTGCTCAGGGTTCAGAGTGCAAAGCAGATTGAACAGATTAGGTACCGTGGGGTAAATGTCCTGCACTCTGTTGTTGATCTCTCTTAGGTCTTTAACAGGGTGATAGTCCCTGGTTCCTGGCTTTTTCTTCTAATAGCAGGGGAGTGTTCCAGGCCAATTGACAGGGCCTTAGGACCCCTAAGGCCAGATATTTCTGAATATAGGGCCTTATCCCATCTTTAGCTTTTTATGCTTAGAAGATATTATTTGACATTGATTGGGGAGGCTGAGGTTTTTAAATCCACTGTTATTGGAGGTTGTTTCACGGCCAGGCCTAACACAGCAGTTTTTGCCCATGCATCTCGGTAATCTGTTATCCATTTCTGGGGTAGCTTGCCTGTTTGATCAGTCTTGGGGGGTGTGAAGAGTGGACGTTCATCTTCTACTAATATAGTGAAAGCCGTGACTATAGGAGTTTTTACTGAAGGATTTAGAAATTTCATTTGGGGGCCTTCAGGGTTAAAAGTTATTTTGGCCCAGAGCTTGGTGAGCAGATCTCTGCCCATCAATGGGTGCGGGCATTCTGGGATTACTAGGAAGGAGTGATGGATTTTTCCTTTCCCCAGGTCCATGGTCCTCTTAGAAATCTAAGCCCGATATTTACTGCCGTTAGCCCTTTGAACTACAGACCTTTTATTTGATAGACGGCCCAATGGGGCCTTAAGGGCTGAGTATACTGCTCCTGTATTCACTTCAAAGTTTACTGGGGTCCCCTACACTTCAAATCTTACCCTGAGCTAGGGGAAAGAATCTGAGCCCCAACTTTCTTAGTCATCCCCCAGAGTCAGAATGGCTGGCTGGCATGTCTGTCTCTTTATAGGGCACTCTTTGGCCCAGTGTCCTTTTTTTTTACAGTAGGCACATTGATCTGAGGCCAGGGTGGCCTGTGGCACGGGCCCAGGTATCGCTTCCTGTCACCTTATGTCTTAATTTCTGGCCTCTTTCTTGTTGTGAGCAGGATCTTAGTCAATGCCTTAGTCTTTCTTTTGCTTCTCTCATCCTCCCTCTGCTCCCTTTCTTTTTCCCTGTTTCTCTCTTATAGTATACTTTTTCGGCTTCTCTGACTAAATCTCTCTTTTAACTTTTTTTTTTTTAATATCCATGGCAGCTTCAACAATTAAGGCCATCGTGACAGATGCCTTTTGATCTGCTGCCTGAGGATCGAAAGGAGTATATCTCTTATATGCCTCCATAATTCTCTCTAGAAACATAGAGGAAGATTCATCAGGCCTTTAAATAATTTCTCTTACCATGGCCAAATTAGTTGGTCACCTAGCGGCCCCTTGGATACCCGCAATTAGAGCCTGGCAATAATTGGACAGATGCTCCCTATCTTCAAAGGTGTTGGGGTCCCAGTTGGGTTGGTTAAAGGGGAAGGCAGCTTTTATTATGTTGGGAAGTTGTGTTGGTCGCCCATCAGGTCCGAGGATATTTTTTTCTAGCTTCCAGGAGGTTTTTCTCTCATTCCTCTGTCATGAAGAGAGTCCCTAGGAGTTGTTGGCAGTCATTCCAAGTAGGCAGGTGTGAAAACGTTGGCGAGTTCTCTGAGTTTTTTTAGCCGGGCCAGCTTCCTCCAGGGAAGGAGGCGCTGTGTGTGTCATGGGACAGTCATCTGGAGGGCGCTGGGCCATTCTGGCTTCCTCGAATATTGGAGAGGCTGAGTCAGCAGCAGGGGAATTACTTACAGGGTTTTGGGGGTTGGGGGACAAGGGCAGAGGATAAGGACGAGTAGAGTCTTGAGACTCAGGGAGAACAGAGGGTGGAGGTTGAGGAACAGAGAGTTTGAGAGATAGAATCATAGGGGAAGGAGTAGTAGTGGGTGCAGGGACAAGGAAAGGCTTCACCCATGGAGGAGGAGATTTGCAGAGGTCCTGACAAGTTAAGATATATGGCTATTGATCTGGATGTCTATGTGGCCCCAGCTGAAAGACAATATCTCAGACTTTTCAAATTAGTGCGAAGTAGAAACATCCTTCTAGAGGCCATCCGACTACAAAGGTGGGTTATTCTGAGACACAGAATCTGCCAGGTCTGGTGTTTTAATGAAAAAGAAAGATTGTGAGCCCTTAAGCAGACTTTGGTCCAGTGATTAAGGGTCAGGGACAGAGGCATTGAAGTGCTCTGTCCCATAATGAAATATACACAGACAGTGAAAGCAACAACACATGACACAGACAAGACAAGACAATAAAGACAGGCAATGGACGTCCAATACTGAGACCAGGACTGAGTAGCCGGCAAAACCTGATGGGCTGGCAATTCCGAATCTGAAAGAAAATATCACTGAGTCGAGGAGACTATGGTTCCTTGATTTCCCGAGTCCATCCCCCAGGGACATGGCCTGTGGCTCTGTGACATGTGTCAGCCACCGTGGGAGAGAGCTCACGCTCTTTACCAATAGCCATTTTGTCAAACCCTAACCTGAATCCTGAAACCAGAAAGAGGGGCCTTATTTACCCCCAGAGCATCCCGTTGGGGGTCTTTCATCTGCAGCTGCCGGATCTCGCTGGGGCCACCAGAAGTAAAGGTCGGGTGAGCATCGATGAAAGAGACCACCAAAAGACTGTCTAATGCAACAGCAAAGGGTTTATTGGGAGTCCGGCATGCAAGGGCTCAGAGCTCGCTTGAACAGAGCAGAGAGCCCTGAGAACAGCTTAAGAAGTGCTTATATATTTTCCTTGGAGAGGGCAGGGAGGGAAGTTTATTGATGGGTAAGGGCGAGTGGGCGGTTTGCGTGCAAATGGTTGATGGAGTACATTCTGCAGTTTGGCAGTTGGGGGCAGCACATTCTGGGAACAAGAAGAGCAAACAGTTCTCAAGATTTCAACAGTGTTTTATTAAGCATACAGAAAAACAGGAAGTGACAAGTACCTATTTTATTAACCTTTCAATATAAGTATGAAAACAGAAATCTAGGTTAGATTTGAAGCCCAGAAGTTCATTTGGCCCTTGATTGGTATACTTAGCTTTGAATTACGTTCCGTAGAGATGTCCCAGAAATATGGATATACAATGACACAGGACCTTGTACCTTCTCAGAGGTCAGTTCCAAAACACAGTCTCTAAGGGGAATCACACCAAAGTTCAAGACAAGATGGACTCAATTATCTCTACCAACCACCACACAAATGACCACAATTAAAACCAAAACACTCCCAAATGGCACTCATCTTCTTCCAAATAGACACTCTTCATAACTTCTGGCAGGAGGATTCCATGAGAGGCGCAGCACAAGACAGTGTCCCAAATAATCTCCCTTTCCCCTCATTTGCCAAAAGTCAGAGTGGCCTGGACACCCTTCCTGTGAACCAGGAGTGATCAAATATGCCTGCCATTAATACAGCTCTGTTCTTCAATTTGAGGCCTACTGACGGTGGGGTTTAGATTCTTTATTTGAATTGGATTCATAAGAAAACCCAAGAACCTATGGGCTAGCATCTGCAAGGCTTTGAAGAACTCAATTGACCCAATGGATCCCTTTTCTCACTTGATTGAGGTCAGGAACCTTACAGAGGAATGCGAGAGACTTCATCAACAATGACTGATTTTTTGGCCATTTTGATTTTGGATCCACACATGGGATCTTTCTTTAGATCCATCAGGTGCTGATAATCTAAGCCACAGGCTCACACAGAGCCAAGAGGCTGATTCAGACACATCCCTTTACAATGCATTTAAGCAAAGAACCACAGGTGATGCCCATTCATTTCCGTTTGAAAACTGTTTTCTTCAGGCTTCACAAAAGCGTGGCCTGAGGCAAAGACCTTCCTGACATTCAGGGCAACATAACAATAGGTAATCAAAAGGCCCTTCACAGGGTTTCTCTACTGAGACTTTCTGCGTCACAGTGATATCTGACTTTTCTGAGATGCTTGCCATTCTCTTCAGCTATCCAGTACATGTCCATGTCACAGTGCTTGGAGGTGGTACATATCGTGGATGCAAATGCATGAACCTATTCTGGAGAGTGGCTAGATTTCAGGAAGAAAACAGGAACTTAGGAAAATAGCAGGTGTTGCCCATCGATAAGGCAAGCCCTAGTGCATTCATAAATTGGGCAGGATGAATGCTGGGAAGCTTTCTACTTGACAGGAAACATCCATTGATGCATTCTCTTTTCTAATGTCTACAAGCACGGACACAGTGGGATACACAGACATAGAAACACTCGCCTTGTGAAACAACTTACTAGAAACAGTTCACTCCAAACCAAACAAACCGACTTTCCTGCCTATTCTCAGAACATGAGACAAAACCACAAACACACATCCACACCCACAAAGGCACCTCCTTCCCCAAGTAGGTCTCTCACTCTCCAGAGTATCCTCTTACTGCTGGGCCATACTATGTTCCCCCGATATGGCGTTTCCTGTCTCAGATCTGGTCTCCTTGTCCAACTCTGTGAAGTGGTCAGGAGCCAGCTGTGAGCCACTACCTACTTTTTCAGGAAAGGCCCCTCTTCAGAGAACTCCTGGCATTTGGCCATCCTCACATCAGTAGGTACCAAGAAAGACTGACTCTGTCCTTGCTAAATCGAAGCAAGTGAGACACTGGGACTGGGACTGAGACTGACTCTGTGTGCCTGGCTTCCTGGATCCCAAGTTCAGAGAGTTCCATTACCAAGGGATTGAAGTGAGGTCACATCCTTCAGGAACTGAATGAGGTCACTGCCTTGGCAACCACTTTGTCCAAACAGTTGCTTTCAAGCATACCATGAGAAGAAGGCTTACCCTATTTTCTGTAGCACTTTCACAAATTAGAATGGTATATCAACCATAGGCACCAAGGAACCGCTCTCCACACAGGCCTGATTTGGTCCATCTTCTTTATATTTGGAAGAGAGCCTTTAGTCCAGGGAGCACTGCAGTGAACCTCTGCACTAAAACTATTAGCAAGCACCTGATGGAGGACGCCTCCATAGGTAAGTGGCTCCTTTATAACATCTGATATCTGGTTAAGGGAGATCTCTTCTGATGACAGAGATGTGACACGGGGAGGCTCACATATACTTCTGTCCAGGACAGTAACGAGAATCTTTCTGTCCTCTGTTCTGTTCTGTAGGGAATTCCTCTGGAACTGTAGAGAGGTGCCGACGGGCACGCATGCACTCCTACCCTGGAGCTTTAGCAAGATGTTGCACTCTTGCCCTGTTTCTGTGTTTAGGCGCTGGGTTTCTGTTTTTTTGTGTTCTGTGTTCTATTTTTTGGTTTTTTGCTTGTTTGTTTTTGTTCGTTTTGTTGTGTGATATTGGTGGTAAAAACTTAAGTATATTGGACATGAAAATCAGAAATAAAGAGATTAAGCCTGACACCCCTTTGGACTGTGTTTTAAGGAACTGCAATGAACTTTATCCCCCATTGTAAAGCAGGATGATAGAAGCCCCTAGCTGGCTGCCTGGAGCACACCCATTGCAGAGGGCTATGCCTGCTGGGGACCTAAGAACTGAGTATCTCCCAGGTTAACAAGTGAAACTCCTTTAAAACCCCTTGTCCCTCCAGATAAAGAGAGTCACAACTTTGGCAGAGTCCCCTGTGTTTCTCCTTTGTTAGCCAAGCAATAAAACTCCTTTTTTCTTTTTCTCAAAACCCAGTCCTCATTATTAAATTTGTATTAATTGGCTTCAAGGTCAGGAACCAAACTTTAAGTTACAAATCTTGTACCCCCCCTCTGCCCCGGAACTTTGTGAGAGCTATCTACTGAAATGTTAGGAGATAGAGCATGCTTGCTGTGGAACTGAATCAGAGGAGCTAATCCTGTATGTAAAAGGGGAAACTGAGGGACTCCCAGCAGCTGCCAAAGCCCTGTTGATTCAGGGAATTACCTCCTTCCTTCCGTGCACTGTAAGGATTATGCCACCTCTGTCTTGTTAAAAAAAGAGAAAAAGAAAAAGGTGACACTAAATGCAGTAAAGTCACCATGGAGACACTTTATTTTACATTTCAGGTTGCCCTTCTGTGAAAACATCTGGTCCCCTTGTGGGGACATCTATGGTGCCACTGCTGTAGGAGATTTTTCTCTTATCTGCTCTGGTTTAAAGGGTTCTGTCTGACAGCCATAGTCTGAACCTCCTTTCTGTCAGTATTGTGTCTTAGTTTCTGGCCCTTTAAGACATCTGCAATAATGTGTTGATATTATAAATTGTTTTTGGGGAATGATCTTAGCTGAATGTGTGTCTAAATGATGATGTTTTATTTTAACAATCTGGTAACTGAATGGGTTTTTGAAGCATTGCACAATCTTGGAGTAAAAAGTCGGGTTTAGGTAATTGTTTAGTTTATGATTTCAGATAATTCATGCCAGAGAACTTAAATACTTAGGATGGATAACTGAAAAACTCTACTTCCAAGTTGGCAAGAAACTTCCCAATCATACGGTCTTTTTTTTTTTTTTTCACCAATTTTGAATTGGGTAGCCTGGGAAAATGTCACTGTGTGTACCAGTGCATTAATTTGGACATAAATAGTAAATCATAGTATGGTGTCTGTTGACAAAACAAGATGTAAAGATATAAAATTTTGTGAATTGTATCTTAAACTTGTATCATAATTTTCAACATCTGAACCTAAAAATTATGGTTAAAATGCCTTAGTCCTGAGATGTCTGTTCAGAATAGCAGTTTTTTTGCTGCTCCTTCCAGACCTCAGCCATGACTTATGTTGAAATGCAAATGAAAGAAGCCTGCAAGCTTTGTAGGAGAGTGATTTGAGGTCTAAGGGAAAAAAAGGTAAATTGTATGTTATTTACTAATTACTGGCAAGTCATTTTTTCTAGGACTCTTATTTTTTTTCTTAGATACTTTATGTTTTTTGACCTCATGATTTTGAGCATACAGACCTAGGTTAATGTTTTTCTGATCAGTTCTATCTTTGACCAACTGTGGACTTTTTGAAACATTGCAATAAAGATTTCAACTACGAAAAGCTACAAGGCCTTTACTATTATTATGTGTGCACAAATTGTTATGTGTTGTATGTCTATATATACATATATCCGTATATCATATATATGATACACAAATTAACATATATAAGGAGCGCTCATAAAAAAATAGCGCTCGTAAAAACAAATTTTAAAAAAGTGGATCCAAAGATCTTTAATTCATGTGATTTAAATGTTTCAATTTAAATTGGATAAAGAGATAAAAACAAATGTCTTTAAATTTAAGCTTACAAAGTTTTCTAGGTGTTCAAACATCTAACAAAATATTAACATCTACAAAATGTCTAATATGCCTTGGCTCTAGTACCTTTCCTTCAACATAAAAATGGTTTACACTGTTCAATACATTTCTCTAACTTTTTGATAAATAAGTAAAGTAAATTTGATATGGGATTACTCATTCATGAGTACTTTTGTTAGATATCTGATTGATTTACTAAGATCTGTATTTTTTTTAGTAAACTCTGTATAAGATTGTAAAAATCAGTCATGTGTTAATGAGACAAAAATTTCTTAAAACATAAGTTTACCCATAACATTGAGTTTATTAAGATTTATGTTTTCTAGAGCAAGCAACCATAAAAATTAAACAACTGATTAAATAAAAACTGTTATTCTAGAGCACCGTACTGCCATTTCTTTAAAAGCCAAACTTGATTAATGTAGAAACATAAATGTAATTGTTATGCTATTAATGTTTTCATATCTTACAGGTATGGAAGTCTGTAAGGTAGAAACGTTTAAAGAGTATTATATCAAGCTGGTGCTCTGAAGTTGTGTGGTAAAAAATATATTGTGGATTTATTTACCTGTTATCAATAAGATATGTAAATTTTTATGTTACTTTTTACATTGGGGAACAATTTAAATGTATTTTTAAGTTAATTAGAGCCTAATCTTTGTAAAGGTTAAAAACTTTCAGCCTTTCTTTAATTCATGTTTTAAATGTGATATCATATGGTGTTAGCTAATGTTCATGTGACCTCAAACAATTTATTTAAACATTGTCAAATGATATTTAAAAATAAAGATCAGCTTTAGAACTAAAATAGTTAAGATTTATAAAGAGCCCTGCCTTTCCTGAGATAAGGCTGTGTGTCCCATCTTACTACATGTGAGAATGACTATGAAACGATTAGGTCAGATAATATTTCTTTAAAGTTATGTTAAAAAGTTTTTTTTTTTATTGTCAATATTCCTAGGATCTCAAACAGGGGATATAATGTATAACTCAGCCAAAAAATTCAGGGAAGATATTACACGAACTAAGTATTTTTACTTTTGTTAATTTTAGTTTGAAATTTTCTTATAAGTGATCTAAAGATTCCCTGTTAGTGTTTTACAAATGCGTTGCTATAAGAACACAACATGGGTTTATTCAAGATAATAAGTCATCAACTACAATACAGACAGAATAATACAGATCCCAATTAATAAAAAGGTAATTATAAAGTTATAGACATTAAAGCCCAGTACTCTTAATGTAAGGCTGTTAAAATTTATTTGCTGGATTTTTAAGATTAGGATTTAAAATGAATGTTAAATGAAAAGGGCCAAGAAAACCAATATTTGGCTCTTGCCCTCTGAGTCAGTCTGAATCCAGGGAACAGGTTACTTCTCTAAAGAGCTTTGCAACTCTGGGCCACATAACCTCCTGATCAGGGAGATTAATGAGACCACTGAAGAACAGAAAGCCAATCAGTGCATTTGTTACAAAGAGGAGAGTCATCAGAGAAAGGAGACATCCCTGATGCTTCTGAGGGAAGCCAAATGGTCAAGCAAGACCTGGACCCACCTAGCGCAAATGGCACTAGCAGAACTGAGAATCTCCTCTCAAGTTTCCCCAGAATTGATTCCCACAAAAGCTCAGCTGACTGTTAACAATAGATAGAAACAAAAGTCAGTTTGACTGCTTCATCTTAAACACTTAGCAAAGACAGTTAAGACCAAAATACAGCCACTCCTGGGCATTTTAAATAATAATAATAATAATAATAATAATAATAATAATAATAATAATAATAAAATTTTAAGGTATGCACTTTATCTTATCCTCCCAAAATAAGTAAGACTGGAGGCTACAAAGAAGGATTCTCACACAGGAATGCCTAATACTTATAAAAAGAGACTATCAAGAAGAGCTGCCACAGGCAGAAGTTTTCAGTTTAAGACCTACAGATATTCCTAACCTACACAGGTAGGCTTGGTGTTTGCTAGTACGATTATCCAGCCCTGAGTAACAGAATTAAAGGTTTCTCTATTAGACGCAGAGGTCATATTAGTAAAAGGATTTTTACAAGATCAGATGACATTAAATTATTAAACTGTGTCTTATTGGGAGGGCCAACTGTAACACTTAAAGTTAAATATTAAGTTGACAGTCCTGATAATTGGGGATATTAAAGACTGGTGAGGGAATTTCTATACAGTGACATGTTCCAGCTGCTGCAACATTTATTCAGTACTCATGGTTTTTGTTTCACTCATAGAAGAATCCATTCACAGATGACTTTACAACCTGTTCTTCCCCAACCTGACTTCAAACCGAACTGACTTCTAAAGGGCAACTCATGTCTCTCAACTGACTTCTAATAGTCAACTCATGTCCCTCACGACGAGCCCACTCACGTCACCCTGTTTCAGGAGAGAAGAAGAAAAAATTAGTGATGCCACTCTTTTTACAACAATGGAGAGAAAGATAATAGACTATCAATATAAATAATTAATTAAGTCAGGTAAAATCAGGGAGATCGGTTTTGGGTGAGTTGTAAAATTTTGGAGACTCTTATAAGAGGGATAAAAATTTCCTCAGTGTTCTTCCCATAATCTATCAAAGATTTGAAAGGGACACAGAGAAAAGGGGGAAATTGTAGACCCAACCTGATCTTTTATTAAAATTGGGAGCCATCATGCCACAAAGCCATGAAAAGATAATTTTGGCTTTACCATAAATTACTTCAAATTCTGAACCTGCGTGGAATGCCTGCCCACGTCTTGAACTCACGCATGCCCAGCTCTCTGACCAGATAGCAGCCCTCTCTGAAACTTTAGTGACACATCACAAATATTTGCCTTCTCTGGCCAGACAACAACCCTCTCTGAGGCTCTAATGGTCCTCATGAATTCTGATGTAGGGACAGCAAAAAAATTGTAAACTACCTTTAATGTGATGTTTATCAGAGTTCTGTTATCTGTAACCCCCCTTTTGTGTAACTTTCTGGGCTATAAAACTGGGCTGTAGGAAAGCTGGGGATGCTGTCTTGTTCCCACCATTTTGGGAGGGAGAGGCAGCACGGCCGGTGGAAATAATAAGCTTAATTTTATTTGATTTTAATTTGAGTCAGTGGTCTTTTCTAGCATCCTGGTCTAACAGGTAAACACTCCAAAGACGTGGAGCTCTGCCGGCCTAAAGACTTCTTGAGAAACTTCCTCTGAGGTTGGGCACTTGAAATATATGTTGTTGTAAGGAGATTTAGCTTCCTTTCTAGTGACACCATAAAAGCTGGGTCTGCATCTACGTGACCTGGAGGACATGGTTTTTTGTATTCTAATGAACATGAGGCAGCAGTGCTGAATTTTGTATTTATAGGTAAACTGTGGCCACTTGGTGCTCAGTGTCTCCCTGTGTGAACTGTGAAGCCATTTGGTCATCCTCCACTTTTCGTGGTGTTTCTTGCTGCTGCACTGGGAGTTTGGTATTTGCTTCATGAAATACAACGAGTTCAACTGGGACCCAGTATTGGAGGGAGTTCTGTCACTTGTGGTGACAGAGAATGCACCAACCAGGCTTCTATCTCACAAAGCTTGCCCATTTGTCCATAGAAATCTAACTCTGAACTTTGCCCAGAACCCTCTCCATGTAACAAGAAGGGTCTGCTGGCTGCACCATATCAGTCACAAGCCATTTTGAAGGCAATGGAAAATCCTCCTGGCCACACCACAGATGTATTATCACACACCTGCCCACCACTGCAATAGGCCCACTACTCAGCAGGGTCCAACTTACTGGCATCTTTGTTCTACACCATTTTCATGAAACCCCGTCAATCATGGCATTCTCTTGTACACTCATGATCAGGAAAAAGACATCCAAAGGTTCTCCAGTGCCACCTGGTTAAGGGAATTTCAAAAATTTTATTGTATTTATTTAGCCATTTTTCATGGATGAAGTTGGAGGCATTGTGGGTTTCAGTTCATTCAGGAACCATTAAATGGTGAGGAAACTCATTTCAATGAAATCTCTGGAGAAATCTCACAGGCAAGTCATCCCATAGGGTGGTCAAAAGGTCACATGAAGCCAGGCCCATTGAGGTCTTCAATGTGACGTCCATGGGTGTTCTGACTGTCAACTATGGCTGCCACATCTTTCAGAATAAAATCATGTGATATCTTAGCTGAGATTCCAAGGCTCTGTGGAAAGTCACCCTTCTTTTTTGATCTCAGTTTCCAAGGGGAAATCCAATGTGTGGCCTCCTAAAATCTGAACACAGTTCATGGCAATATTTCTCTGAGATCAGTTCCAGAACTCAGACTCTAAGGGGAATCACACCAGAGTTCAAGCCCAGGTAGACCCTGTCATCACTTCCAAGCACTACACAAATGACCACAATTAAAACCAAAACACTCCCACAAGGCCCTCATCTTCTTCCATATAGACACTCATCATAACCTGTGGCTGGAGCTTTCCATGAGGGGCTCAGCCCAAGACAGTGTACAAAATAAACTCCCTTGCCCATAATTTGCCTAAAGTCAGGGTTGCCTGGATACCCTTCCTGAGAACCAGGAGTGATCAAATAAGCCTGCCATAAATACTGCTCTGCTTCCCCAATTTGAGGCCTACTGACTCTCGGGTATAGACTCTTTATGTGAATTGGAATCATGAGAAAACCCAAGCACATATGGGCTATCATCTGCAGTGTTTTGAGAACTCATTTGACACAAAGGATCCCTATTTTCACTTGATGGAGGTTAGGAACGTTACAGAGGAAGGCGAGAGACTTCGTCCACAATGACTGCTTTTTTGGCCATTTTGGTTTTGGAAGCACACGTGGGAACTTTCTTTAGATCCATCAGGTGCTGAGAATCTATGCAACAGCCTCACACATGGCCAAGAGTCTGATGCAGACACATTCCTTTCCAAAGCAATTAAGCAAAGAGCAACAGATGATGCCCATTAATTCCCCTTGAAAACCGTTTCCTTCAGGCTTCACAAAGGAGTGGCCTGAGGCAAAGACCTTTCTGACATTCAGGGCAACAGAACAATAGATAAGCAAATGGCCCATTGCAGGGTTTCTGGAATGATATCTGAGTTTTCTGAGATGATCCCATTCCCTTCAGCTATCCAGTACATGGCCATGTCACAGAGCTTGGAGGTGGTACATATCGTGGACCCAAAACCCTGAACCTATTCTGGAGAGTGGCCAGAATTCAAGAAGACATACAGGAACTTAGGAAGATAGTAGTTGTTGCCCATCCATTAGGAAAGCCACAGTCCATTCATAAATTGGGCAGGATGAATGCTGTGAAGTTTTCTACTAGACAGGACACATCCATTGATGCATTCTCTTTTCTAATGTCTACAACCACGGACACAGTGGGATAAACAGACATAGAAACACTCGCATTGTCAAAAGACTTACTAGAAACAGTCCACTCCAAATCAAACAAACCGACTTTCCTATATATTCTAAGATCATGAGACAAAACCACAAACTCACACGCACACCCACAAAGTCAACTCCTTCCCCCAAGTAGGTCTGTGACTATCCGGAGTGTCCTCTGACTGATGGGACATACTACGTTTCCCCGAAATGGGCTGTCCTATGTCACATCTGGTCTCCTTGGCCAACACTGTGAAGTTGTCAGGTGCCAGTAGTGAGACACTACCTGCTTTCTCAGGAAAGGCCCCTCTTCAGAGCTCTCCTGGAATTTGGCTATCCTCACATCAGTAGTTACACAGAAAGACCGATTCTGTCCTTGGTAAATCCAAACATGTGTGGCCACTGGGACTGGGACTGGGAATGACTCTGGGTACCTGGCTTCCTGGATCCCAAGTTCAGAGAGTTCCATCACCAAGAAAGTTATATAGGTCACTTCCTTCAGGAACTGAATGAGGTCACTGCCTTGGCAACATCTTTGTCCTAACAGTTGCTTCCAAGTGTCCCAATAGATGGAGGCTGCCCCTACTTCCTGTGACACTTTCACAAGTAAGAATGGTATATCAAACATAGGCACCCGTAAACAGCTCTCCACACAAGCCTGGTTTGGTCCATCTTCTCTACATTAAGAAGAGAGAGACTGCTTCAGACACACCCCTTCATCCTGACCTTTTTTTTTTTTTTTTTGTCATGAAAGATGACTTTCGCTCTCTCAGGTCCTTCATAGCTTTCTATATCTTCCCCAGGGTTCACTTCTGCATGGACCTTTGAGGTTCTCAGCAGGTGGAAGATCTCTTACATTTCTATATAAGAACAACTTTGTCCTTGCTTTTCTGTAAAGTTAGGTTGAGGAAACAAAGTATGGTTAGGATTAATAACATGATTGATTTGGGTTAGGAATCATTCTGCTGCATGAATAATGATATTGGGAACCTGCAATATTTATAAGGATATATAGAGGTGAAATATATGTATGAAAACACAAATCTAGGTAAGATTTGAAGCCCAAAAGGGCATTGGATCCTTGATTGGGATACTTTACTCTGAATTATGTTGTGCACATGTGTCTCAGATAAATCTATACATAATGGCATAGGACCTTGTACCTTGGATAATTGAATGTTGAAGAGAACATCCAGTCAAAAAAGGATAGTTGGTAGGATTAGGAAGATACTTGATAGGATTAGAAAAAAGAGTCAGTATAGGATTTGGACAAAAACTTCCTTAGCAATAGGGTTTCAGGTAGACAGAAAATGTAAATGTCAGCACATTTGAAGAGTCAGTCACAATGATGAACTGGGGAAAATATGTAGGAAAGCAGATATCATTAGAGACATTAGGAAATCAGGCAAATGATGAAGTGATTGATAGGATTAGACATTTTCAACAGGCTTGAGGTTGAATACATAATCTTAGGAAGAAACAAATATGTAGTCACCAATAGGATTGACATTTGAGAGCATTAGGCAACATGGACATGGGTGATTTTCATAATCCATACTCACATTCCATTTAGGCTTTGGAACAATTGTAAGTGTGACTTTGCATTTTGTGGCCAGAATATTACTGTGATAAAATGTATATGTAGATCAGGTGACATGAGTCTTTCTTGCACCATTTCTGGGAGCAATATTTAGAAGAGATATAAATTAGTATTGGGGGCACAAATAGGTGTACCATGTGTGAATATATAATATAACAGATTCCAAGTTTAGAAATTGGAATAAATTGATATCTGAAAATACACAGGAAATGTCATATTGACATACATACATTCATTCCAACCAGTTATACATCTAATGGTAATATTAGGGTTGTGGTTTATCATAAAGTGTGTGTGAGTTTTGATTCAAAATTGATTATGGAAATCGAAAATAATGTGTTTGGAAAGAAGTCTCAATAAATAACCAGTCAAAAGCAAGGAGGAATACATGTGTACTGAAGCAGGAAGTGATTGAATGTGTTTCAAATGTCTTTAAATTTGTGAACTTGTGGATGAAATGTATATACTATGATGTACAAAAACTGAAGAAATAGTAATGTACCAGTGTTAAATAAAAATGAACGTCAAAATACACATCATGCCCCTTTGGAATCTACTTGCACTGATGTTAAATTGGGTCAGTTACAGTAGAAATATAAGGATTTGTTTGCACCATTCAGTGAAGTGAGTTTTCAGTACTAGAAAACAAATATGTATTTCAGGTGGATGAATATTTCTGAAAATAATCGTATGAAAATTTGATTATAAAACCACATACATGAGCATGAGTGAATTATTTAGGGAGTGTATAATAGGACACATATATTTTATATTTGGAAAAATCTAGAGAATATATATATATATATATCTCACAGAGAAACATTAGAAAGTAGCAATATATATGCCAATCAAAATTCATCGTGAAATATATATCATCCACCGATCCAAAAATATTAATTTTACTGAACATGGATTTATGTATAATGTTGTTCAACTAAAAATTTCACTCATAGTTTGAATTTTCAGTTCCAAAAGCGTTTAGGAGGGGTGATCTCTTCTCATACTTTGTTTCTGCCAAGTTAGCCACCTCACAAAAATGTACGTGTGATACCAGGTATGATTTTATATGTGCATATAAAAATACATGTGCTGAATTGGCTACAGAAAAAAGGAGACAGAAATTCACATATGTGTTAACTTTAAAAACACATGGAGTACTATTTCAACAAACAATTGACAAGATTTATAACTCCTACACTATATCATGCAAAAGGCAAGACCAACTATACACCATGCCTCCTCTGAACTGCTTGTATTAATATTATGTTTGGGTTATTTGTCTCCATCATATTAGGATTAGTAGTCAGAGTCTATTAGGATATGGGTTACTGACAGGGATTCAGTATTTCGAATGGAAAATTGGAAAATGAATCCAATGTGTATGTAAATATGTGCTACACAAAAATCTTCCCACTCTCATCCAGAACAATACCTTGACAACACCTTCACCCCATGTAAGACACAATTAGAGGAGAAGAGTTAGAAAATCCATGAATACATATCTGGAATGGAATGCGATCAGAAGTTCACAACCTTGGAAGTGTTAGAGGAGTTTCCAAAAGTAAGAGACAGGGTAAACACTTCAAAAACATGGAGGTCTGTTGTCCTAGAGACTTCTTGAGATACTGCCTGTGAGGTTGGGCACTTGAAATATATGTTGTTGTCACGTGCTTTAGCTTCCTTTCTAGTGAAATCATCAACCTGGGTCTGCATCTATATGACCTGGAGGACATGGTTTCTTATTTTCCATCCGTGGGTGGGCCCCTTGCTTAAGAGCTCTGGCTACTGGACAAATTTTACACAAAGAAGCCTCTAATCTGACTTTTGGGGCCCCTTGAACTATCTACTCCCCACATCACTTGAAAGATCTTTTACCTTAAAAGGGTCTTCAAACCCTCCCTACATCCAGAGTTCTGTCGCTCCTCACTTCCTTTCTGGAAAACCCTAATATTATTTTCCTCCCCTGCTCTGCACTGAACCCTGCCTCACTGCTCCCAATAACTCCCATGTCTCACACACCAACTCAAAATTGCTTGGAAAACTTAGATGATTTCCTCCCCTGTCATTCTTCCATTTTTGAGAGACCACTCACCAAGCCTGACCTTATCTGGTTTACTGACAGCAGTTCCTTTAGGCAGAATGGAACTCATTACTCTGGATACGCTGTATTTTCAGCCACTGAGATTATAGAGGCCAAAGTTTTGCCTTCAGGAACTACAGACCAGCAGGCTGATTTTATAGCATCCACTCGTGCCTGCCTTCTAGCATAAGGCAAATCCCTCACCCTCTAAAATGATTCAAAATATGTCTTCCATATCTTATTATCCCATGCTGCAATTTGAAAGAAGCGAGGCCTACTTACCACCAAAGGTAATGCAATCACTAATTCAGCTCTTATAACCAATCTGATAGAGGCCTCCCACTTACCCACCCAGTTGGGAGATGTCCATTGTAGGTCCCATCAGAAGGACGGCTCTCTTATCACTGAGGGCAATGCCAAAGCTGACCAGGTGGCACGAATGGCTGCTACCACTTCCAATCATGGCCCCCATGGTGGACATATAATGGCCACTTTAGACAGCTCATCTGAAGCCCCTACTTCTTTCAGTAAGAACAAGCATCTTTTCAAGTTCCTTCATACTCTATTCCTTTCCAATTCTCAGTCTTTGACCCTCTTTTTACAGAGTTTCTTCTTCCTCACTCCCTCTGACAAGCCATGCTACAGAATATAGCCTCTAATTGTCAGATCTGTCAGCGGACCAACCCTCATACTCCTTTAAGGCCCAAACCTTTCCCTTCCCAACAAGCCCGGGGACACATTCCCTCTACTGACTGGCAGGTAGACTTCACCAACATGCCCACAGTATGGCACACTAAATACCTTCTTGTCTTTGTGGACACTTTCTCTGGTTGGGTTGAGGCATTTCCCACTTCCAATAAAAAGGCTTCCACTTTAGCTTCAATCTTACTGACAGACATCATCCCCAGGTTTGGTATGCCCACTTCCCTACAATATGACAATGGCCCTGAGTTTACTTCTAGGATCACACAAAAGGTCTCTCAAGCCCTCTCCTTCAAGTGGCATTTCAACTGTCCATATTTCCCCCAGGCTTCAGGGAATGTGGAAAGGGTAAATCGTACTCTAAAGGAAGTCCTTACCAAATTGACAATGGAATTAAACATAGACTGGGTCAAACTCCTTCCCTTGGCTTTGCTTCGAATCAGAGCTCTCCCTAAGAAACCATCTTTACTGTCTCCTTTTGAGATAATGTATGAAAGACATCTTATAACCCCTGCGTTGGTCATTTCACAAGGACCTCTCACCCGAGATTTGTCTTTGCCTCTCTTGCTTCAACTCCGCTCGGAACTCTGGAAATATCAGGACTGGCTTCTTCCGGACCCAGTCTCCTCTCCAAACACTCCTCCCTTAACACCTGTTATTCTAGTCAATTATAATACCCCAGAGGAGAAAGGGACTCTTGCCCCAAAATGGGAAGGCCCCTATCCTGTCATTCTCTGTACCCCCACCGCCGCCAAACTCTCCTTACCAGACAACCGTCTCACTCCCTGGAATCACATGTCTAGGTTGAAGCCACATCACCAGGAGGCCCCACATGCTGACGACAGGGCCACCCCAGAGGAACTCCAAGAATCACCTCCTGAACCTCCCCTTTACTCCTGCTCTCCACACCCATCTCACCCATTTAAGTTGCGGCTCACACGGTTTTCCTTGCAGCCCAATTCCTCTTAAAGAAGGCACAATGAGCTCTCCCAACACCCTAGTCTTCTCTAACTGCTTGTTTTTTGTGCTCTGCTTATTTTCTGTGCTCTGTCAGGACTGGTCTTTACCCTCCTCACCTACCATGCATTTATTCACTCTTCGGGGACGATACTCAGAACATGGCATGCAGACGGTCCGCGGAGTGGATGCAACTACTTGCTTCATCCACAACTGCACCTCTATTTCCCTAAAATTGTCACCTTCAAGGACCTTCGTCCCTGGTAGCTGGAACTGGCCTTTCATTTGCTTCCTTTTTGATCAAACAAAAGATTATTGTCATTGGTGGCCTGAGATATATAATGGGTGACCCTATTGGTCATGCAGGTTCCATGATGAACGTGGTAGCTATTCTTACCACTCACTCGGTTACCCTGAAGGGTGGACTTCTAGTTACATAAAGTGGCATAAAGGCTCTTCATCCAATAACAATGCATGGTATACTTTAGATAAACCTGACCCCAAGGCCAAACGTTGGGGCTATGTTGAGTTTGCTGTCTATGCTCAGACAACCTCAGTCAGACCCACAGGGTGGATGACTATTGGCCGCACCCTGATTACGCCACCTAAGGCAACCATCCAGGTAGTCGAACACATTAAGGACTCAGAATCAAAACTTCGAGATCGTATCCATAGCTCATCCAAAGAGGATTCAGAGCCTTCAACCCCCTCAGGTCCCTCTCCCACATGGCTCAATTTGCTACACCAAACGTTTTGATTATTAAACTCCACCCGTCTTTCTTTGCCTACTTCTCAGTGCTTTCTCTGTGCTTCACTTAGTCGTCCACTTCTAGCAGCAGTCCCATTAGCGGCAGAAAATATTCCAGCAAAACCCTACAATTTCTCTAAAAAGGACAAACCCTACATGTGACACGTAACCCACTGTGGGAAAGTTATTCCACCAATACTTTATTTCCTTTCATCTGTTTCCACCTGCCAATAATGAATCCTTTACCCGTTTGTTCCTTGAGCTACAACACCCCATAGAGCCCTGTGTTTAGGCAACCTGAACATTTCCTCTGGTGTAATGGGTCTTTAAGTACCTCAACCATCAATGTCTCTGGCACCTGTTTCTTGGTTACTGTAGTTCCTCAGCTATCTTTGTATACTCCCACCGAATTCCGACAGTTGGCCCTACCTTCCCGCACCCGTAAGGTAGTCTTTCTGCCGGTTCTGGTAGGCCTCATTTTAACAACCTCAGTGACGAGTCTCGGACTCTCTGGTGGAGCTATAGGTCATGCTCTATGGGCATCCAATGACCTTCAACAAAAACTGCAGGAAACACTCAATACCATGGCTGAGTCTCTGGGTTCCTTGCAGCGGCAGGTTACATCATTGGCACAAGTGGCTTTACAGAACCAAAGGGCAATTGATCTTCTCACTGCAGAAAAAGGGGTTACATGCCTATTCCTCAGAGAGGAATTTTGCTATTATGTTAATGAATCTGGGCTAATAAAAAAAAAATGTTGTTAAATTGCAGGAATTATCGACCGAATTTCTCAAACATACCTCCTCCAATCCCATCATAGGGTTCTTCCAATCCTATCTTGCCATGTACTTACTACATATCTTGGGGCCCCTTATTGGGATGCTCCTTTTTGTGCTCTCTTGCCCTGCAAAATGAAGTGCCTTCAAACCCAACTGCAAAAAATTCCTAATCAAACTTTCAACCAGCTTTTGCTTAGGCACTACCAGCCTCTGATGACCGATGAACCCCCAACATCTCCAAGAGAACAGTAACTCAGTGATGAAGCTCACTACCAGGCATGATGGAATGCAATGGGTATCAGACAGCGGGAGACAACGAGCTCTGAGAACCTCTTAATCTGCCATCCTGGATTCATGAGTCTTTACCACCTTCTAAGATTTCTCATGGCCCTTGGCCTCTTCTATGTCAGTCCCCCAACATGGAACTTCTGCCAAAAAATGACATTTCCTTTAATTTTTATCTTCATTCTGTTTTTATTTGCTCTGATCTTCTTCAGGTGCTGGTGACGCCATGTCCAGGCAACGCTTCCAGTATTTCCTAGAGTCTCTGTTACAGGACCAGTGGCTGATACCAACAATCTCTTCCATCCAGGACTAGTTCCATGCCATCGACAACTTTGGCTTCAGGGAACATTCATTGACTTCACCCCTACGAAAGTAGCTGTCTATAGCCACTGGGTTTTATTTCTGGCTGCCATGATAATCCCAAACCTGCTCCATGAGCATTCCTCCACTTCTCTTTCTAGGCCCCACACCACCCCCACACAGCAGGAAGCAGCCGGATCTGACAAATGACGCCCCACTTCCTAAGAAAACAAAAAGGGTGGAATGTTGGGAAAAGAATAAATGGCAGCCATACCCCAGAGAAAAACCTCAACATGGCGCCTAAGGACTTCTTCTTCCTACCTTCTTCATTTCTGCAGTGGTGCAAAAAGTTCCCACCCTTGTGAACTCTCACGTCAGCGCCAATTTCAAATCTCACTTGTGGGGAACCTTAGCCCCAATGAGAACTAATTCCTGGGCTCTGGAGCTGATATCTGAAAGAACTTGCCAATAAACGGGTTGCTGCCATTTATCTAAGCCCTACCATCTCCCCCTTAGTTCTATATAAGCACACAGCTTTGAGCAATAAAATTGGAATTCTCCCGGTGAAGTGTCATTGCGTGGGGAATTATTTCACTCATGCTCAGCAACAGGATATCCAAAGGTTCTCCAGTGCCACCTGGTCATGGGAATTTCAGAAATTTGATGGTATTTATTTAGCCATTTTTGAAGGATGAAGTTGGAGTCACTGTACGTTTCAATTAATGCAGGAACCATTATGTGGTGAGGAAGCTCATTTAAATTAAAACTCTGGAGAAATCTCACAGGCAAGGCTTCCCAAAGAGTGGCCAAAAGGTCACATGAAGCCAGGATCATTGAGGTCTACAATATGAGTTCCATATGTGTTTAGATTCTCAACTATGGCTGCCAAGTCTTTCAGAATAAAATCATGTGATATCCTGGCTGAGATTCTCACTGCACTGTGGAAAGACACCCTGGCACTCGATCTCAGTTTTCAAGGGAGGCTTCTCATGCGTGGCCTCCTAAAATCCCAACACATTTCATGGCAATACTTCTTTGAGGTAAATTCCAGAACTCAGTCTCTAAGAGGAATCATGCCAGAGTTCAAGCCCAGGTGGATCCAGTTATCTCTTCCAACCGCCAAACAAATGACCACAATTAAAACCAAACACTCCCACATGGCCCTCATCTTCTTCCATATAGACACTTATCATAACCTCTGGCTGGAGTTTTTCATGAGGGGTGCAGCCCAAGACAGTGTCAAAAATAAGCTCCCTTGCCCCTCATTTGCCTAAAGTCAAGGTGGCCTGGACACCCATCCGGTGAACCAGGAGTGATCAGATAGGCTAGCTGTTAATACTGCTCTGCGTCTCCAATTTGAGGCCTATGACTGTCAGGTATAGATTCTTTATATGATTTGGAGCCATGAGAAAACCCAAAAACCTATGGGCTAGCCTCTGCAGGGCTGTGCATAACTCATTTGACCCAAAGGATCCGTATTCTCACTTGATGGTGGTCAGGAACCTTACAAATGAATGCGAGAGACTTCATTCACAATAATTGCTCTTTTGGCCATTTTGGTTTTGGATGCACACATGGGATCTCTCTTTATATCCATCAGGTGCTGAGAATCTAAGCCACAACCTCACACAGGGCCAAGAGGCTGATTTAGACACATCCATTTCCAAAGCAATTAAGCAAAGAGCCACAGGTGGTGCCCATTCATTTTCATTTGAAAACTGTTTTCTTCAGGCTTCACAAAGGAGTGGCCTGAGGCAAAGACCTTCCTGACATTCAGGGAAACAGAAAAATTGATAAGCAAAAGGCCGAAAGCATGGTTTCTCAACTGAGACTTTCTTGGTCACACTGATATCTGTGTTTTCTGAGATGCTCGCCATTCCCTTCAGCTATCCAGGACATGGCAATGTCACAGAGCTTGGAGGTGGTACATATTTTGGACACAAAACCATGAGAATATTCTGGAGAGTGGTGAGAATTCTGGAAGAAACAGGAACTTAGGAAGGTAGCAGGTGTTGCCCATGGATAAGGCAAGCTGCAGTCCATTCATAAATTGGGCAGGATGAATGCCGGGAATCTTTCTACTATACAGGACATATCAATTGTTGCATTCTATTTTCTAATGTCTACAACCACGGACACAGTGGGATACACAGACATAGAAACACTTGCCTTGTCCAACGACTTACTAGAAGAAGACCACTCCAAATCAAACAAACCGTCTTTCCTACCTATTCTCAGATCATGAGACAAAACCACAAAATCACACCCACACCCACAAAGACACCTCCTTCCCCCATGTAACTCTGTGACTATCCGGAGTTTTCTCTGAGTGGTGGGCCATACTATGTTCCCCCAAAATGGCCTGTCCTATCTCAGATCTGGTCTCCTTGGCCAACTCTGTGAAGTTGTCAGGAGCCTGCGGTGAACCACTACCTACTTTCTCAGGAAAGGCCCCTATGCAGAGCTCTCCTGGTATTTGGCCATCCTCACATCTGTAGGTACCAAGAAAGACTGACACTCTCCTTGGTAAATTCAAACAAGTGAGCCTACTGGGTCTGGGACTGGACTGGCTCCGGGTGCCTGGCTTCCTGGATCCCAAGTTAAGAGAGTTCCATCACCAAGGAAGTGAGGTAGATCACTTCTTCAGGAACTGAATGAGGTCATTGCCTTGACAACCACTTTGTCCTAACAGTTGCTTTCAAGAGTCCCATGAGATGGAGGCTGCCCCTACTTCCTGTGACACTTTCACAAGTTAGAATGGTATATCAACCATGGGCACCCGGGAACAGCTCTCCACCTAGCACTGTTTTGGTCCATCTTCTCTACATTAAGAAGAGAGAGGCTGATTCATACACATCCCTTCATGCTGACAAGGTTGTTTGCCATAGAAGATGACTTTTCTCTCTCAGGTCTTTCGTAGCTGCCTACATCTTCTCAAGGGATCATTTCTGCATGGACCTTTGATGTTCTCAACAGCTGGAACATGCCCTACATTCCTGTATTTTAAGAGCAACCCTGTCCCTGCTATTCTGTAAAGTTCGATTGAGAGAACAATGTATGGTTTTGGGTTAGTAACATGTTCAATTTGGGGTTAGGAATCCTTCTGCATGACGAATAATGGTATTGGGAAACTATGATATTTACAAGAATATATAGGTGAAATATAGGTATAAAAACAGAAATCTATGGAAGATATGAAGTCCAGAAGGGCATTGGGCCCTTAATTGGTACACTTAGCTTTGAATTATTTAAGGGAAATTGCTTGGAAATGAAAGGAGACCCTCAGATAAATCTATATACAATGGCATAGGAGCTTGTACCTTGGATGATTGAATGTCGAAGAGAACATCCACTCAAAAAGGGATAGTCGGTAGGATTAGGAAGATAGTCAGTAGGTTTACAAAGAACAGTGAGAATAGGATTTAGACCAAAAGTTCTTAAGCAATAGGGTTTCAGGTAGACAGTGAATGTAAATGTCAGCACAAGTGAAGAGTCAGTCACAATGATGAACAGGGGAAAATATGTAGGAAAATAGATATAAATAGAGACATTACTAAATCAGGCAAAGTATAAAGTGAGTGATAGGATTAGGCATTTTCAACAGGCTTGAGGTTGAATATATAATCTTAGGAAGAAACAAAAATGTAGTCACCAATAAGATTGACATTTGAGAGCATTAGGCCACCTGGACATGGAAGGTTTTAGTAATCCATGCTCACTTTCCATTTAGGCTTTGGTACAAACTTAAGGGTGACCTTTGATTTTTTTGTACAGAATATTACTGTGATAAAATGTATATATAGATCAGGTGACATGAGTATTTCTTCCACCATTTTTTGAGGAATATTTTGAAAACGTATAAATTAGTATTGAGGGTAAAAATAGGTGTACCCTGTGTCTATGAATATAGAGATAATGCATGAATAGATCATACAGTTAATAAATAATATAACTGGTTCCCCTTTAAATAATGTATTGAATTGATATCTGAAAATATATAATAAATCATATATTTTTTTTAATTAATTTTTATTGTAGGTTGTTCAAAACATTACATAGTTCTTGATATATCATATTTCCCACTTTGATTCAAGTGGGATATGAGCTCCCATTTTTACCCCAAATTTTTACAGATAGCAGAATCACATCAGTTGCAGAACCATTGATTTACATATTGCCATTCTGGTGTCTGTTGTATTCTGCTGCCTTTTCTATCCTCTACTATCCCCCCTCCCCCCTCCCCTCCCCTCTTCTCTCTCTACCCCCTCTACTGTAGTTCATTTCTCCCCCTTATATTTTCCTCCTTTCCCCTCACATCCTCTTGTATGTAATTTTGTATACCCCTAAGGGTCTCCTTCCATTTACATGCAATTTCCCTTCTCTCTCCCTTTCCCTCCCACCTCTCATCCCTCTTTAATGTTAATCTTCTTCTCATGCTCTTCGTCCCTACTCTGTTCTTAGTTACTCTCCTTATATCAAAGAAGACATTTGGCATTTGTTTTTAAGGGATTGGCTAGGTTCACTTAGCATAATCTGCTCTAATGCCATCCATTTCCCTCCAAATTCTATGATTTTGTCATTTCTTAATGCAGAGTAATACTCCATTGTGTATAAATGCCACATTTTTTTTATCCATTCATCTATTGAAGGGCATCTAGGTTGGTTCCACAGTCTTGCTATTGTGAATTGTGCTGCTATGAACATGGATGTAGCAGTGTCCCTATAGTGTGCTCTTTTTAGGTCTTTAGGGAATAGACCGAGTAGGGGAATAGCTGGATCAACTGGTGGTTCCATTCCGAGCTTTCCAAGAAATCTCCATACTGCTTTCCAAATTGGCCGCACCAATTTGCAGTCCCACCAGCAATGTACAAGAGTACCCTTTTCCCCACATCCTCGCCAGCACTTGATGCTGTTTGACTTCCTAATGGCTGCCAATCTTACTGGAGTGAGATGGTATCTTAGGGTGGTTTTGATTTGCATTTCTCTGACTGCTAGAGATGGTGAGCATTTTTTCATATACTTGTTGATTGATTGTATGTCCTCCTCTGAGAAATTTCTGTTCAGGTCCTAGGCCCATTTGTTGATTGGGTTATTCGTTATCTCATTGTCTAATTTTTTTAGTTCTTTGTATATTCTGGATATTATGGCTCTGTCTGAAGTGTGAGGAGTAAAGATTTGTTCCCAGGACGTAGGCTCCCTATTTACCTCTCTTATTGTTTCTTTTGCTGAGAAAAAACTTTTTAGTTTGAGTAAGTCCCATTTGTTGATTCTAGTTATTAACTGTTGTGCTATGGGTGTCCTATTGAGGAATTTGGAGCCCGACCCCACAGTATGTAGATCATAGCCAACTTTTTCTTCTATCAAATGCCATGTCTCTGATTTGATATCAAGTTCCTTGATCCACTTTGAGTTAATTTTGTGCATGGTGAGAGAAAGGGATTCAGTTTCATTTTGTTGCAAATGGATTTCCAGTTTTCCCAACACCATTTGTTGAAGATGCTATCCTTCTTCCATTGCATGCTTTTAGCCCCTTTATCGAATATAAGATAGTTGTAGTTTTGTGGATTGGCTTCTGTGTCCTCTATTCTGTACCATTGGTCCACCCGCCGGTTTTGTTACCAGTACCATGGTGTTTTTGTTACTATTGCTCTGTAGTATAGTTTGAAGTCTGGTATAGCTATCCCGCCTGATTCACACTTCCTGCTTAGCATTGTTTTTGCTATTCTGGGTCTTTTATTTTTCCATATGAATTTCATGATTGCTTTCTCTATTTCTACAAGAAATGCCGTTGGGATTTTGATTGGCATTGGATTAAACCTATAGAGAACTTTTGGTATTATCGCCATTTTGATGTTGTTACTTCTACCTATCCATGAACAGGGTATATTTTTCCATCTTCTAAGATCGTCTTCTATTTCTTTCTTTAGGGTTCTGTAGTTTTCATTGTATAAGTCTTTCACCTCTTTTGTTAGGTTGATTCCCAAGTATTTTACTTTTATTGAGGATATTGTGAATGGGGTGGTTGTCCTCATTTAAATTTCAGAGGATTTGTCGCTGATATACAGGAATGCCTTTGATTTATGCGTGTTGATTTTATAGCCTGCCACTTTGCTGAATTCATTTATTAGCTCTAATAGTTTCTTTGTAGACCCTTTTGGGTCTGCTAGGTATCGAATCATGTCATCTGCAAATAGTGATAATTTGAGTTCTTCTTTTCTATTTTTATGCCTTTATTTTTTTTCGTCTGTCTAATTGCTCTGGCCAGTGATTCGAGAACTATGTTGAACAGAAGTGGTGAGAGAGGGCATCCCTGTCTTGTTCCAGATTTTAGAGGGAATGCCTTCAGTTTTTCTCCATTCAGAATGATGCTAGCCTGAGGCTTAGCATAGATTGCTTTTACAATATTGAGGTATGTTCCTGTTATCCCTAGTTTTTCTAGAGTTTTGAATATAAAGGGATGCTCTACTTTGTCGAATGCTTTTTCCACATCTATCGAGATGATCATATGGTTCTTATTTTTAAGCCTATTGATGTGGTGAATAACATTTATTGATTTCCGTATATTGAACCAACCTTGCATCCCAGGGATAAATCCTACCAGATCATGTTGCACAATTTTTTTGATATGTTTTTGTATCCGGTTCGACAGAAGTTTATTGAGGATTTTTGCATCTAGGTTCATTAGAGATATTGGTCTGTAGTTTTCTTTCTTTGAAGTGTCTTTGTCTGATTTAGGAATCAGGGTGATGTTGGCCTCATAGAATGAATTTGGAAGTTCTCCCTCTTTTTCTATTTTCTGAAATAGCTTGAAAAGTATTGGTATTAGTTCCTCTTTAAAGGTTTTGTAAAACTCTGCTGTATACGCATCCGGTCCTGGGCTTTTCTTAGTTGGTAGTCTTTTGATGGTATCTTCTATTTCCTCAATTGATATTGGTCTGTTAAGGTTGTCAATATCCTCCTGACTCAATCTGGGCAAATCATATAACTTAAGAAATTTATCAATGCCTTCACTATCTTCTATTTTGTTGGAGTATAAGGATTCAAAATAATTTCTGATAATCTTCTGTATTTCTGAAGTGTCTGTTGTGATATTGCCTTTTTCATCCCGTATGCTGGTAATATGAGTTCTCTCTCTTCTTCTCTTCGTTAGCGTGGCTAAGGGTCTGTCGATTTTTTTTATTTTTTCAAAGAACCAACTTTTAGTTTTGTCAATTTTTTCTATTGTTTCTTTCGTTTCGATTTCATTAATTTCAGCTCTGATTTTAATTATTTCTTGTCTTCTACTTCTTTTGCTGTTGTTTTTCTCTTCTTTTTCTAGGATTTTGAGTTGAAGTATTAGATCATTTATTTGTTGGTTTTTTCTTTTTTTAAGGAATGAACTCCAAGCAATAAATTTTCCTCTTAGAACTGCTTTCAATGTGTCCCATAGATTCCAATATGTTGTGTCTGTGTTTTCATTTATCTTTAAGAATTTTTTAATTTCCTCCATGATGTCTTCTATAACCCATTGATCATTCAGTAACCTATTGTTCATTCTCCAAGTGATGCATGATTTTTCCTTATTTCTTTTATCGTTAATTTTCAATTTCATTCCATTATGATCAGTTAAGATGCATAGTATTATCTCTACTCCTTTATATTATCTAAGAGTTGCCCTGTGACATAATATATGATCTATTTTTGAGAAGGATCCATGTGCTGCTGAGAAAAAAGTGTAACTGCTTGATGTTGGGTGGTATATTCTATATATGTCAATTAAGTCTAGGTTATTAATTGTGTTATTGAGCTCTATAGTTTCCTTATTCAACTTTTGTTTGGAAGATCTGTCCAGTGGTGAGAGAGGTGTGTTGAAGTCTCCCATGATTATTGTATGGTGGTCTATTAGACTCTTGAACTTGAGAAGTGTTTGTTTGATGAACATAGCTGCACCATTGTTTGGGGCATATATATTTATGATTGTTATGTCTTGTTGGTGTATGGTTCCCTTGAGAAGTATGTAGTGTCCATCTTCATCCCTTTTGATTAACTTTGGCTTGAAATCTATTTTATTTGATATGAATATGGACACTCCTGCTTGTTTCCGAAGTCCATATGAGTGATATGATTTTTCCCAACCTTTCACCTTCAGTCTAAGTATGTCTTTTCCTATCAAATGCGTCTCCTGAAGGCAGCATATTGTTGGGTCTTGTTTTGTGATCCATTCTACTAGCCTGTGTCTCTTAATTGGTGAGTTTAAGCCATTAACATTTAGGGTTATTATTGAGATATGGGTGTTCTTCCAGCCATATTGGTTTATTTATGTTACTAAACATGGTTTGTTTTCCTCTTTGATTATTCCCCCCCCTTCACTGTACTACCTCCCGCTGTTGGTTTTCATTGACATTTTCCATTTCCTCTTCCTGTAATATTTTTCCGAGGATGTTTTGAAGAGATGGTTTTCTAGCTGCAAATTCTTTTAACTTTTGTTTATCATGAAAGGTTTTAATTTCATCTTCCATCCTGAAGCTTAATTTCACGGGATACACAATTCTTGGTTGTAACCCATTTTCTTTTAGTGTATGAAATATGTTATTCCAGGATCTTCTAGCTTTCAGAGTCTGTGTTAAAAGATCAGCTGTTATCCTGATTGGTTTACCCCTAAATGTAATCTGCTTCCTTTCTCTTGTAGCTTTTAAAATTCTCTCCTTATTCTGTATGTTGGGCATCTTCATTATAATGTGTCTAGGTGTGGATCTCTTATGATTTTGCACATTCGGCGTCCTGTAGGCTTCTAGGATTTGGGATTCTGTCTCATTCTTCAAGTCTGGGAAGTTTTCTCGTATTATTTCGTTGAATAGATTGCTCATTCCTTTGGTTTGGACCTCAATACCTTCCTGTATCCCAATGACTCTTAAGTTTGGTCTCTTTATGTTATCCCATATTTCTTGAATGTTCTGCTCATGGTTTCTTAACAGCTTTGCTGAGCTGTCTATGTTCTTCTCCAGTTGAAATACTTTGTCTTCATTGTCTGATGTTCTATCTTCTAAGTGTTCTACTCTGCTGGTAGTATTCTCAATTGAGTTTTTATGTTGGTTTATTGTTTCCTGAATTTCCAGGATTTCTGTTTGTTTGTTTTTTATAACCTCTATCTCCCTGAATAATTGATCTTTTGCTTCTTGGATTTGTTTATGTAATTCATTGTCGAAGTGGTCGAAGTGGTCTTTCATTGTCTGATTTTGCTGTCTAATGTCTTCCTTGAGACTCCAGATCATCTGAAGCATGTATATCCTGAATTCTTTATCTGACATTCCATCTGCTGCAGATATTACCTCTTCTAAAGTTGAATTGACCTGCATTGCTTGTGGTCCTTTTTTTCCTTGTCTTTTCATACTGATCACGTTTCTTTCTGCTTGGTGAAACTGTTGTGTTATTGATTTTTCCCCCTATATATTTATATTGCTTTTGTATAGCTGCATCGTCTCCCTTGCAGGCTTTGGCGGTGGTTCTGCCCCTCCTTCAATTGAGGCAATGTGCCTACCACGCCGGGAGGCCGCTGTGCCTCTACTTTCGATGGGCCTGTTCTTTCGGTGGTCACAGGTCCGCCTACCTTGCAGGAGTGAGCAGCGGTTTTGCCCCTCCGCTGGCCACTAGGCCTGTTCTGTCTGTCGGTTGCAGGTATGTCTACCTAAAAGGCGCTGGTGGCGGCTCTGCCCCTCCCCCAACCGGGGTGATGTATCTGGCGGGCCACTGGGCCTGTTTTGTCGGTGGTCACGGTTCCGCCTACATTGCACGTGCGTGAAGCAGCTGTGTCCCTCTGAGAGTTGCTGAGCCTGACCTGCCGGTGGATGGCAAGTCTGCCTACCTTGCAGGCGCAGGGGTGGCTCTGCCGCTCCGCGGGTCACTGGGCCTGATCTGCTGGTGAGTTGCAGGTCTGCCTAACTTGCAGGCGCCCGGCGGCTCTGCCCCTCCCCCAACTGGGGCGGGGCGATGTGTCTGGCCGGCCGCTGGGCCTGTTCCGTTGGTGGTCATGGTTCAGCCTACCTAGCAGGCACGTGGGGCAGCTGTGTCCCTCCGCAGTTTTTTGGGCCTGACCTGTCGGTGGGTCGCAGGTCTGCCTACCTTGTAGGCTCGGGGGGTGGCTCTGCCGCTCTGTGGATTGCTGTGCCTGTTCTGCTGGTGGGTCGCGGGTCCGCCTACCTTGCAGGCACCCGGCGCCTCTGCCCCTCCCCCAACCGGAGCTATGTGTCTGGCGGTCCACTGGGCCTCTTTTGTCGGTGGTCACGGTTCCGCTTACCCTGCACGCGCATGGAGCAGCTGGGTCTCTCTGAGAGTTGCTGGGCCTGACCTGTCGGTGGGTGGCAAATGCGCCTACCTTGCAGGCCCGGGGGTGGCTCTGCCGCTCCGCGGGTTGCTGGGCCTGATATGCTGGTGAGATGCAGGTCTGCCTAACTTGCAGGCTCCCGGCGGCTCTGCCCCTCCCCCAACCGGGGTGGGGCAATGTGTCTGGCCGGCCTCTGAGCCTGTTCTGTTGGTGGTTAGCGTTCTGCCTACCTAGCAGGCTCGTGGGGCAGCTGTGCCCCTCCGCAGTTTCTTGGGCCTGACCTGGCGGTGGGTGGCAAGTGCGCCTATCTTGCAGGCCCGGGGGTGGCTCTGCCGCTCCACAGTTGCTGGGCCTGATCTGCTGGTGAGTCGCAGGTCTGCCTACCTTGCAGGCGCCCGGCTGCTCTGCCCCTCCCCCAACCGGGGCGGGGCGATGTATCTGGCCGGCCTCTGGGCCTGTTCTGTCGGTGGTCAGGGTTCTGCCTACCTAGCAGGCTCGTGGGGCAGCTGTGCCCCTCCGCAGTTTGTTGGGCCTGACCTGCCGGTGGGTGGCAAGTGTGCCTACCTTGCAGGCCCGGGGGTGGCTCTGCCGCTCCGCGGTTGCTGGGCCTGATCTGCTGGTGATTCGCAGGTATGCCTAACTTGCAGGCGCCCGGCGGCTCTGCCCCTCCCCCAACCTGGGCGGGGCGATGTGTCTGGCCGGCCGCTGGGCCTGTTCTGTTGGTGGTCACGGTTCAGCCTACCTAGCAGGCACGTGGGGCAGCTGTGCCCCTCCGCAGGTTTTTGGGCATGACCTGCCGGTAGGTCACAGGTCTGCCTACCTTGTAGGCTCGGGGGGTGGCTATGCCGCTTTGTGGATTGCTGTGCATTTTCTGCTGGTGGGTCGCGGGTCCGCCTACCTTGCAGGCGCCCGGTGGCTCTGCCCCTCCCCCAACCGGAGGGATGTGTCTGGCGGTTCACTGGGCCTGTTTTGTCGGTGTTCACAGTTCCGCCTACCTTGCACACGCGTGGAGCAGCTGTTTCATTAGTGCCTGGGCACACTCTTCTTGTTGGCCTCCCTCAGGCCCTAAGTTTGTAGAGCTTGGGGCTGAGAAACCCCAGCCAATTTGCTTACCTTCTGGTAGCCACGCCCCCATATCTGGTGCAAGAGACCTCAGTTGTCAGCACTGGTGGGAGCGGTAGTCGTGAGTTCCACGCCGAGGCGAGTCGGTGCAAGAGACCTCAGTTGTCAGCACTGGTGGGAGCGGTAGCTGGGAGACCCGCGCCACGCAGCTACCGCCGGCTCCTGTGCCAGTGCTGCCTCCGGGTTTTCTTGACTACCACGCCGGCAGGTCGCTGGACCTGTTACGGGCCCGGGCGGCGGCTCTGTTCGGCCCCTCTGGCCTCCACAGTATTCAGCAGGACCCGGACCGAGAAACAGTTTCCGCCGGTTCTTTATCACCGGGCCAAAACAGTTCCGGGAGCCAGAATTCGGCCTCTCCGGACTTGGTGCATGCTCCGACAGGAGCAGGCTCCAAGAAGCAGTTTCAGCGGGTTCTATAGCCCTGGGCCAGAGCAGCTCCGGGAGCCAGAACTCCGACACTCCGGGCTCGGTGCGTGTTCTGATAGGAGCAGGCTCCAAGAAGCAGTTTCCGTGGGTTATTTAGCACTAAGTCTGAGCAATTTGTCTGCGAGATGCAGACAATTGTCAGCCTGAAATTACCTGTTCTATAGCTGAAAGAGCTGCAATCAGTCGAAAACAAGGATGGTGACGTCAGCTCTCCAAGATGGTGGCCGCTGGCTTCCTCCGTGGTCTGACCGGTGTGGAGAACCAACCTGGACCGTTTCCTTTCCCTGTCTCCAACCCAGAATTCAGCTCCGAGCTCAGCAAATGCCTAGCTGGCAGGAGCCCACAGAATCAGCATTGCTGTATCTCTGCGCCACCAGCCTGTCATTTCCCAGCGCGCGCCGCAGACTCCAGCCATGGGGTGATCTGCCGAACAAGCAGCGCTCCATACAGACGGACAGATCGCTCGCATTTGAGCCCCTGAAGCTGATCCTCGTGCGATGAAAATCCTTCCACTAGGTTTTGGAGCACCCCAATTTTGCTGGAAATTCCTAACAAGATAGCTTTTAGCCGTTCTAACTCGTCATTTTCCCTCACAGTGACGCAGTACACGGAGTTACTGCACTCCCTTTGCGGCCATCTTGCCTCTCAAGAAATCATATATTGATATAGAATCATTCATAACAACTAGTTATACATCTAATTGTAATCCTAGGCTTATGGTTTATCATGAAGAGTGTGTGAGTTTTGCTTCAAAAGTGATTATGGAAATCAAAAATAATGTGTTTTGAAAGAAGTCTCATGAAAAGACCAGTTTGAAACATGGCAGAACACGTGTTTTCTGAAGCAGAAAGTGATTGAAAGTGAAATATATGCCTATAAATTTGTGAACTTGTGGATGAAATATATATCCTATAATGTGCATAAACTGAAGAAATAGTAATGTACCAGTGTTGAAATAAAAATGACCTTCAAAATACTTATCATGTCCCATAGGAATCTACTTGCATTGATGTGAAACTGGATCAGTTACTGTAGAAATATTAGGATTCATATGCACCATTCACTGAAGTTAGTTTTCAATACTAAGAAAAAAATACGTATATCAGGTGAATGAATATTTCTGAGAATAATCTTGTGAAAAGTTTTTTATAAATCCACATACATATTCATGAATGAATTTAAGGAGTGTATAATAAGACACATATATTAAATATTTTGAAATATCTGGAGAGAATATATATATATATATATATATATATATATATATATATATATATACACATATATAAATATATATATATATATATAACCACACACAGATTTTAAAAATTAGCAATATATATGCCAATCAAATTAGACCGTGAAATACATATCATCCACAGATCCAAAAATATTCATTTTACTGGATATGGATTTATGTATAACTTTTTTCAACTAGGAAGCTCACCCATAGTTTGAATTTTCAGTTCAAACAGCGTTTAGGAGGAGTGATCTCTTCTCACACTTTGTATCTGCCAAGTTATGTAACTCACAAGAATGTACGTGTGATACCAGGTAGGATTCTAAATGTGCATATAAAAATACATGTGCTGAATAGAATACAGAGAAATGGAGACAGGAATTCACATATTTGTTAACTGTAAAAGCACATGGAAAACTATTTCAACAAAAAATTTACTAGATTTATAACTCCTACCCTATATAATGCAAAAGGCAAGTCCAAGTATACAACGTGCCTCCTCTGAACTTCTTGTATTTCTATTCTGTTTCGGTTATTTTTCTCCATCATATTAGGATTAGTATTCAGAATCTAGTAGGGTATGTGTTAGTGTCAGGGATTCAGTATATCAAATGTAAAATAGAAAAATGAAACCAATGTGTATGCAAATATGTGCTAAACAAAATCTTCCCACTCTCATCCAGAACAATTCCTTGACATTTCCTTCCCCCAAAGTAAGACACAATTAGAGGAGTAGAGTAATAAAATCTGTGAATAATATGCTCAGGAGTTTACAACCTTGGAAGTGGTAGAGGAGTTTTCCTAGTATGGGACAGGATAAAAACTCCATATATATGGAGCTCTGCTGGCCTAAATACTTCTTGAGAAACTGCCTCTGAGTTTGGGCACTTGAAATATATGTTTTTGTCAGGAGCTTTAGCTTCTTTCTAGTGAGACCATCAAAGCTGTGTCTGCATCTATGTGACCTGGAGGACATGATTTCTTATTTTCCAATGAACATGAGGCAGCAGTGCTGAATTCTCTCTTTGTAAGTAAACTGTGGCCACTGGGGGCTAAGGGTATTCCCATGTGGACTGGGAAGCGATTTGGTCATCCTCCACTTTTCGTGGTGTTTCTTGCTGCTGCACTGGGACTTTGGCATTTGCTTCATGAAATAAAAGAAGTTCAACTGGGACACAGTTCTGGAGGCAATTCTTTCATGTGTGGTTGGTCAGGGTCTGCAGGAGAATGCACCAACCAGGCTTCTATCCCACATAGCTTGGCCACATGTCTAGAGCAACCTGATTCTGAACATTGCCCGGAAACATCTCCAACAAGAAGCCTTTACATGGAAGGGTCTGCTGGCTGCACCATGTCAGTCACAAGCCATTTGGAAGCCAATGGCAGATCCACATGGCCCCACCACAAATTTTTTATCACACATCTGCCTACCACTGCTCTAGGCCCACTACTCAGCAGGTTCCAACATACTGGCATCTCTGTTCTACACCATTTTCATGAAACCCACTCAATCAAGGCACTGTCTTGCATATTTACGATCAGCAACAGGACATCCAAAGTTTCTCCAGTGCCACCTGGTCATGGGAATTTCAAAAATTTCATGGTATTTATCTAGGCATTTTTCAAGGATGACGTTGCAGGCACTGTGGGTTTCAATTCATTCAGGAACCATTAAATGGTGAGGAAGCTCATTTCAATGAATGCTCTGTAGAACTCTCACAGGCAAGGCTTCCCAAAGAGTGGCCAAAATGTCACATGAAGCCAGGCCCATTGAGGTCTACAATGTGACGTCCATGGGTGTTGTGACTCTCAACTATGGCTGCCAAGTCTTTCAGAATTAAATCATGTGATATCCTGGCTGAGATACCCAGGGCTCTGTGGAAAGCCAACCTGGGCCTAGATCTCAGTTTCCAAGGGTGATTCTCATGGGTGGACTTCTAAAATCCCAACAAAATTCATGGCAATACTTCTCTGAATTCAGTCTCTAAGGGGAATCACACCAGAGTTCAAGCCCAGGTGGTCCAGGTCATGTCTTCATACTGGACACAAATGACCAAATTTAAAACCAAAACCCTCCCATATGGCCCTCATCTTCTTCCATATAGACACTAATCACAACCTCTGGCGGAAGGTTTCCATGAGTGGCGGAGTCCAAGAGAGTGTCCAAAATAACTCCCTTGCCCCTCATTGGCGTAAATTCAGGATGGTCTGGACACCCTTCATGTGAAACAGGAGTGATCAAATATGCTAGACGTTAATACTTCTATGCTTCTCCAATTTGTGGAAAACTGAGTGTCAGGTATATATTTTTATGTGATTTGCAGTCATGAGAAATCACAAGCACCTCTGCAGGTCTTTGAAGAACCCATTTGACCCAAAGGATCCCTATTCTCACTTGATGGAGTTCAAGAACTTTAAAGAGGAAGGCGACAGACTTCATCCACAAGGACTGCTTTTTGGCCGTTTTGGTTTTGGATGCACACATGGGATCTCTCTTTACATCCACCAGGTGCTGAGAATCTAAGCCACAACCTCACACAGGGCCAAGAGGCTGATTCAGACACATCCCTTTCCAAAGCAATTAAGCAAAGAGCCACAGGTGATGCCCATTCATTTCCATTTGAAAACTGTTTTCTTTAGGCTTCACAAAGGGGTGGCCTGAGGCAAAGACCTTCCTGACATTCAGGGGAACAGAACAATAGGTTAGCAAATGGCCCAAAGCAGTGTTTCTCCACTGAGACTTTCCTGGTCACACTGATATCTGAATTTTCTGAGATGCTCACCATTCCCTTCAGCTATCCAGTACATGGCCATGTCACAGAGCTTAGAGGCAGTACTTATCTTGGTCACAAAATCATGAGCCTATTCTGGAGAGTGGCCAGAATTCAGGAAGAAAACAGGAACTTAGGAAGATAGCAGGTGTTACCCATCCATAAGGCAAGCCGCATTCCTTTCATACATTATGCAGAAAGAATTCTGGTAAGCTTTCTACTAGCCTGGACACATCCTTTGATGCATTCTCTTTTCTAATGTCTACAACCATGGACACAGTGGGATACACAGACTTAAAAACACTCGCCTTGTCAAATCACTTGTTAGAAATCGTCCACTCCAAACCAAACAAACTGCCTTTCCTACCTATTCTCAAAACATGAGACAAAATCACAAACACACACTCACACCCACAAAGTCACCTCCTTTCCCAAAGTAGGTCTCTGACGATCGGGTGTGACCTCTGACTGGTGGGCCGTACTATGTTCCATCAAATGGCCTGTTCTGTCTCAGATCTGGTTTCTTTGGCCAACTCTGTGAAGTTGTCAGGAGACAGCGGTGAGCCACTTCCTGCTTACTCAGGAAAGGCCACTCTTCAGAGCTTTCCTGGCATTTGGCCATCCTCACATCAGTAGATACCAAGAAAGACTGACTCTGTCCTTGGTAAATCAAAAGAAGGGAGACCACTGGGACTGGGCCTGGGACTAGATTTGTGTGCCTGGATGCCTGGATCCCAAGTTCAGAGAGTTCCATCACCAAGAATGTGAGGAGAGGTCACTTCCTTCAGGAACTGAATGAGGTCAATGCCTTGGCAAGCACATTGTCCTAACATTTGCTTCCAAAGGTCCCATGAAATGGAGGCTGTCCCTAATTTTTTTGACACTTTCACAAGTTAGAATGGTATATCAAATATTGGTAACCAGGAACAGCTCTCCACAGAGGCCTCGTTTTGTCCTTCTTCTCTACATAAAGAAGAGAGAGGCTGATTCAGACACATCCCTTCATGCTGACCAGGTTGTTTGCAATGAAAGATGACTTTTGCTCTCTCAGTTCCTTCATAGGTGCCTACAACTTCTCTAGGGATCATTTGCGCCTAGACCTTTGAGTTTCTCAGCAGTTGGAAGATCCCCTACATTCCTGTATTTTAAGACCAACTCTGTCCTTGCTCTTCTCTAAAGTTAGATTGAAGGAACAGTGTATGGTTAGGGTTAATAACAGGTTTGATTTGGAATAGAAATCATTCTGCTGGATGAATAATGGTATTGGGAATCTGCGATATTTTCAAGAATATATAGGTAAAATATAGGAATCTGAAAACAGAAATCTAGGTAAGATTTGAAGCCCAGAAGGGCATTGGGCCCTTGATTGCGGTATTAAGCATAGGACCTTGTAACTTGGATGATTGATTTTCAAAGAGAACTTCCAGTCAAAATGGATAGTCAGGAGTATTAGGAAGATAGTCGGTATGTTTATAAAGGAGAGTGAGTATAGGATTTGGACCAAAAGTTCTTTAGCTATAGGGTTTCGGGTATTGAGTGAATGTAAATGTCAGCACATGTGAAGAATTAATCACAATGATGAACTGGGGAAAATATGTAGGAATGCAGATATCAATAGAGACTTTAGGAAATCTGGCAAAGTATAGTCGGTAGTGAAATGTTAATAAAATAGATTCTTGTCACTTCCTGTTTTTCTGTATGCTTAATAAAACACTGTTGAAATCTTGAGAAGTGTTTTCTAAACTTTTTCCCAGAATGTGCTGTCCCCAACAGCCAAACTTCAGAATGTACTCCCTCACCCAGTTGCACGCAAACTGCTCACCCGCCCAGGCCCATCAATAAACTTTCCTCCCTGCCCTCTTCAAGGAAAGTATATAAGCTCTGCTTAAGCTGTTCTCAGGGTTCTCTGCTCTATTCAAATGAGCTCTGAGCCCCAGCATGCTGGACCCCCAATAAACCCTTTGTTTTTGCATGAGAGAGTCTCTTAGTGGTCTCTTCCCCCAATGCTCTTCCGATCTTTATATATGGAGGTTCCACCGAAATCCAGCAGCGGTGAACGAGAGACCCCAATGGGCTACTCTCAGGGTAAGTAAGGCGCCTCTTTCTGGTTTCAGGTTTCAGGTTAGGGCTTGGCAAAATGGCTGTCGATGAAGTGTGTGAGCTCTCTTTGATGGTGGCTGGCAGACGTGTCACAGAGCCACAAGCCAAGTCCCTGGGGGAGGCCACAGAGGACTCGGGAATCGAGGAATAATAGTCCCCTTGACTCAGTGATACTTTGTTTCAGATTCGGTATTGCCAGGCCATCGGGTTTTGCCGCCTGCTCAGTCTTGGTCTCAGTGTTGGACGTCCATTGCCTGTCTTTATTGTTTTCTCTTGTCTGTGTCCTGTGTCGTTGCTTTTACTGTTTGTGTATCTTTCATTATGGGACAGATCACTTCAATGCCTCTGTCCCTGACCCTTGATCTATGGACCAAAGTCCGCTTAAGGGCTCAGAATGTTTCTTTTTCAGTAAAACGCTGGACCTGGCAGACTCTGTGTGCCTCAGAATGGCCCACCTTTGGATTCGGATGGCCCCTAGAAGGATCTTTCTACTTACCACTAATTTAAAAAGACAGAGATATTGTCTTACAGCCAGGGCCACATAGCCATACTGATAAACAGGAATATACCTTAACTTGGCAGGACCTCTGCAAATCTCCTCTTCCGTGGGTGAAGCCTTTCCTTGCTGTGTCCCCGTTCCTACTCCTTCCCCCACGATCTCTCAACCCCTCTGCTCCTCCTCCTCCTCCACCCTCTGTTCTCCCTGAGTCACAAGATTTGACTCTACTGGACTCTCCTCCCCTTCCTTATCTTCTACCCTTGTCCCACAACCCCCAACACCCTCTAAGTGATTCTCCAGCTGCTGACTCAGCCTCTCCGCAATTGGAGGATGCTAAGCCAGCCCAGGGCCCTCCAGATAACCCCCCTGCGTCACACACAGCCCCTCCTCCCCTGGAGGAAGCTGGACTTGCTAAAGGAACTCGCTGGTGGCAAATGATTGAAAACCCTGGAACTCCCGTGTTGCTTCCCTCCATCCCTAAGGGCCAATGATTGACGATGGCCATGGGGAAAAAAATGGAAGCCTACCAGTATTGGCCTTCTCCTCTTCAGACCTATATAAATGGAAAAATAACAATCCCCCTTTTACCGAGGACCCAACCTGGCTCTCAGGTCTGGTGAAGTCATTGATGTTTTCACACCAACCTACTTGGGATGACTGCCAACAACTCCTAGGCACTCTCTTCATGACAGAGGAACAAAAGAGAATCCTCCTGGAGGCTAGAAAAAAGTATCCTCGGACCAAATGCGTGACCGACACAACTTCCCAACATATTCAAAGCCGGCTTTCTCTTGAAACGACCCAACTGGGACCCCAACACCTTTGAAGGTAGGGAGCATCTGTCCACTTATCGCCGGGCTCTAATAGTGGGTATCTTAGTGGCCGCTAGGTGACCAACTAATTTGGCCAAGGTAAGAGAGATTATTTAAGGGCCTGATGAATCTCCCTGTATGTTCCTAGAGATAATTATGTAGGCATATAAGAGACATACTCCTTTCGATCCTCAGGCAGAGGATCAAAAGGCATCTGTCACAATGGCCTTTATTGGGAAAGCTGCCCTGGATATTAAAAGAAAGTTACAATGCTTAGATGGATTACAAGATATGACTTTGAGGGATTTAGTCAGAGAACCCGAGAAGGTATACTTTAAGAGAGAAACTGAGGAAGAGAAGGGAGCTGAGTGAGGATAAAAGAAACAAAAGACAGACTAAGGCATTGACTAAGGTCCTGGTCACAACAACAAATAGGCCAGAAACTAAGAAACAGAGAGACAGGAAGGGATACCTGGGCACACACTAGAGGCCACCCCTGGCCTCAGATCAATGTGCCTACTCTAAAGAAAAAGGACACTGGGCCAAAGAGTGCCCTAGAAAGAGACAGCCATGCCAGCCAGATATTCTGACTCTGGAGGAATACTAAGAAAGTCCGGGCTCAGATCCTCTCCCTGACCTCAAGGTAACTTTTGAAATGGAGGGGAACACAATAAACTTTGAAGTAGATACAGGGGCAATATACTCAGCCCATAAGGCCCATTGGGCCCTCTACCGAATAAAAGGTCTCTAATTCAAGAGTCTAACAGAAGTAAATATCGGGCTTTGACAACTAAGAGGACCATGGACCAGGGAAAAGGAAAAATCCATCACTCCTTCCTAGTAATCCCAGAATGCCTGGCCCCATTGATGGGCAGAGTTCTGCTCACCAAGCTCTGGGCCAAAATAACTTTTAACCCTGAAGGCCCCCAAGTGGAATTTTTTAATCCTTCAGTAACTACTCCTATAATCATGGCTCTAACTATGTCAGTAGCAAATGTTCATCAACTCACTCACCTTTGTTCAAAGAAACTGCATTCATTCGTGAAGGATCAAGAACACAGTTTTCCACTAACCTACTCACAGCTAAAGGAAATAACTGAATGTGTAACAAAAGCCTGTCAGGTCCATTAATTGGTTAAAGCTTACACTTCCAAGCTTCCTGCAGGAAAGCACCTATGAGGAACCAGACGAGGACAATTCTGGGAAGTGGACTTTACTGAAATTAAGCCAGTAAGGTATGGACTTAAATAACTCCTAGTCTTTGAACATACATTTTCAGGATGTATTGAAGCCTTCCCCACACACAAAAAAAAAAGAAATAAAAAAGAAGAAAAAAGAAACATCGCAAATGGTTGTAAAGAAGATCCTGGAAGATATTTATTCTCCCCTTGACGACCAGTAGTCTTAACCCTCATCAGCCCCTTAAGCTGCGATGGCTGATCACAAATCCTACTGGACACGAAGTATGGCCGATCTCGAATACAGCCCCCTTACGAACCTGGTGGCCATCTCTCCACCCAGTCATTTGTCAGCTGGCTATAGGTCTTTCCTATTGGGATATCCCTGATTAACAGGATCCCACTAAAATTCCATTAAATCCCTTCCGTACCATAGATAATGGAAACAAACATTATAGATGTAGGGACACGTGAGCCAGATGCAGGTTGGCTAGCCTAGATTACTATGTTTGCCCGGCAGACTATCAAAGCCACAAACAGTCACGGCTGTGGGGGGGGAGAGCAGACTTCTATTGTAAGTCATGGGGATGTGAGCATACAGGGACTGTCAGATGGAACCCAAACTCCTCATCAAATTCTGTACACAGCATTGGCCATATTACGAATTAGATAACCAAAACCGATGGCCCCCAGAGGGGTCTCTAGATCCTCAAATTCTGTGTGACCTTTTTAACTTCTGCAAGTGCTCAAAAGGGTGAAAGGAGATTCCGCTATGTGGAGGCCTTCTCTCTCCTTTGCTCACATCCTGAACTATGCTTCTCCAATAGATGCTCACCCTCAGCCTTGTGCTCTAGACTCTCTGCTGTCACTCCCACCTCAGCAACTTGATTTCTCCCCTCCAATATCTAGATCAAAAACCCAAATCTCGACTGGTTCTCAGACCATTGCTCCCTTGCTGAGGTTGCAGGTACTGAGGTACCACTCCATTCACTCACTCCTCTCCTCTCCTGTCAGTGCCCACACCGGGTCCCACCCAGTCCTCTTACCACCTAATGCAAAGCTCAAACCCGCTGAGAAGAATCCTCAGACCCTAATACAAGATGTAATGAAAATGGCCTTTAATGTTGCTTTGTCATCACTAAAAACAGGTTACTAAGAATTTAAAGTCCCTCACAGGCTTTTTGGAATCTCACTCCTGTCTCCCCCTCTGTTCTATCTGTTCTACTGCTCAAGTTTTTGTTGCTATTAAGATCCCAAAGCCCTCTCCCAATATTCTTTTACATCTCTCCTTCCTCATTCTCAGATCCACAGAGCTGCTCTTATTTCTGCCTTCCAAATTGTACCCCTCTGTACCAGGCCCACAGAAAAGTCTTAACTGACCTTCTCCAGAAGTCTTCACCATGGCTGATTTAGGACTTTCAGCAAAAGAGTCCCTATAAAAGAGTTCACTGTAGATAAACTTCCTATTTTTGTGTTGCCCTGGTCTCCTTGGCAACTGGCTAAAAAATTAAGCACTCCTGATCTAGACACACCCTTACTAGTTTTTCACAAAATATTTGAAAAAAAGTCCTCTGGCCTTGAGCTGGGGCTTCACAGAGATGGCTACATTTCTAAGATAAAGAAGTTACAAACTGGGCTGTATGGAAACAGCTGGAAGGGGGAAAAAAAGAAAGGGAAGACACCCACACCCAGGTGTCCTTGAAAAGTTAACTTGCCCAAACTGAGGAAAAAAGAGAAACAAAAACTGCTTTTTGTGAACTTCTGCAGACTGTGAACTTCTGAGCCCCTTCCCTTACGTGTTGGGTACAAAATTCTGAAACTACGTAACTTGGGTTTCAGGGGATTAATTGATTACAACAGAAGCAATGCCCTCTGAATCTGGTTGAAACCAAAAAAGACTGTTTCCGTGTCTTTGGTGCTATCTTAGGTGCCTTGCCTTGTCCGTCCCTACAACAGTATAATTCTATATACTTAAACATTGTTTATGTTTTCATGAAATGGTCAACAGATGTGATTAATTGTGAAATGGTGCAGATGTTTCCCAGAGTGCTCTATCATGACGCAGGTTCATCTGAAGATCAAAGAGGGGGACATACAACCCGGTTCCGCTGGGAACATATGTCCCTCACCTTAGCCATTCTATTACGAATAGGAGTTGCTGCAGGGTTGGGCACAAGAACCACTGCTCTGGTCCATGGGACACAACAAGTGACCCAATTAGAAGAAGCAATAGATCAAAACTTAAAGATTTTAGAAACCTCCATCACAGCTTTGCAGGAATCTTTAACCTCTCTCTCTGAAGTTGTTTTACAGAAAAGGCGAGGGTTGGACCTCCTTTTCATGACAGAAGGGGGCCTTTGTGCTTCATTGAGGGAAGAATGTTGTTTTTATGTCGACAATACTGGAGTTGTAAAAAAATCTATGAGTAAATTAAAAAGATGCCTTGAAGAGCAACAACGAGAGAGAGAGGCACAAAAACGGTAGTTTGAGTCTTTTTTTACACAGTCCCCCTGGTTAATTACGTTTTTATCAACCCTGGCTGGTCCAATAATAATCCTCATAGTATTACTAACTATAAAACCCTGTTTCCTCAATCATGTAATTTCTTTTATCCAAGCTCAAATTGGACAAATTAAAATTATGGTAATACCCCACTAGCAGACATAGAATGTGACACCCCACAATGATCACTTTTATGATTAAAAGTAGCCAGAAAAAGAAGTGGGGAATGAAATGTTAATAAAATATGTACTTGTCACTTCCTGTTTTTCTGTACGCTTAACAAAACACTGTTGAAATCTTGAGAACTCTTTGCTAATCTTGTTGCCAGAATGTGCTGTCCCCAATTGCCAAACTGCAGAATCTACTCCCTCACCCGGTTGAATAGAAACCTGAACTGTACTTGGATCATTGAATGTAGAAGAGAACATCCATTCAAAAAGTTATAGTCAGTTGGATTAGAAAGATAGTCGGTAAGTTTAGGAAGAAAAGTGAGTATAGGATTTGGAACAAAAGTTCTTTAGCAATAGGGTTTTGGTTAGAGAGTCAATGTAAATGTCAACACAAGTGAAGAGTCAGTCACAATGATGCACAGGGCAAAATATGTAGGAAAGCAGATATCAATAGAGACATTAGGAAATCAGGAAAAGAATAAAGTGAGTGATGGGATTAGATATTTTCAACAGGGTTGAGGATGAATATGTGAGCTTAGGATAAAACAAATATGAAGTCAACAATAGGATTGACATTTGATAGCATTAGCGTAGCCCAAGACAGTGTCCAAAATAAGCTCTGTTGCCCCTCATTTGCCTAAATTCCCAGTGGCCTGTACACCCTTCCTGTGTACCAGGAGTGATCAAATAGGCCTGCCCTTAATACTGCTCTGCTTCTCCAATTTGAGTCCTACTGAGTGTCGGGTACAGATTCTTTATGTGAATTGGAAAGATGAGAAAACTCAAGCACCTATTGGATAGCCTCTGAATAGATTTGAAGAACTCATTTGACCCAAAAGATCCCTATTCTCACTTGATGGAATTCAGGAACCTTACAGAGGAAGGCAAAATACTTCATCAACAATGACTGCTCTTTTTGCCATTTTGGATTTTATGCACCCATGGGATCTTTCTTTAGATCCATCAGGTGCTGAGAATCTAAGTCAAAGAATCACACTGGGCCAAGAGGCTGATTCACACACATCTCTTTCCAAATCAATTAAGGAAAGAGCCAAAGGTAAAGCATATTCATTTCCATTTGAAAAATCTTTCCTTCAGGATTCACAAAGGGTTGGCCTGAGACAAAGACCTTCCTGACTCTCAGGGCAACAGAACAATAGGTAAGCAAATGGCCCAAAGCAGGGATTCTCCACTGAGACTTTACTGGTCACACTGATATCTGAGTTTTCTGAGATGCTCGACATTCCATTCATCTATCCAGTACATGGCCATGTCACAGAGCTTGGAGGTAGTACATATCTTGGACACAAAACCATGAGCCTATTCTGGAGATTGGCCATAATTCAGGAAGAAAACTGCAACTTAGGAAGGTAGCAGGTATCGCCCATCAATAAGGCAAGCCACAGTCAATTCATAAATTGTGCTGGATGAATGCTGGGAAGCTTTCTATGAGACAGGACACATCCATTGATGCATTCTCTTTTCTAATGTCTACAAGCACGGACACAGTGGGATACACAGACATAGAAACACTTGCATTGTCAAACGACTTACTAGAAACAGTTCACTCCAAACCAAACAAACTGCCTTTTCTACCTATTCTCAGAACATGAGACAAAACCACAAACCCACACCCGCAATGGCACCTCCTTCCCCCAAATAGGTCTGTGACTCTCCGGAATGTGCTCTGACTGATGGGCCATACTATGATGCTCCGAAATGGCCTGACCTGTCTCAGATCTGATCTTCTTGGCCAACAATGTGAAGTTGTTAGAAGCCAGGAGTGAGCCACTATCTGCTTTCTCAGGAAGAGCCCCTCTTCCGAGCTTTCCTGGCATTTGGCCATCCTCACATCAGTAGGTATCAAGAAATACTGACTCTGTCCTTTGTAAATCCAAAAAAGTGAGACCACTGGGACTAGGACTGGGACTGGCTCTGGGTGCCTGGCTTTCTGTATACCAAGTTCAGAGAGTTCCATCACCAAGGAAGTGAGATGAGATCACTTCCTTCAGGAACTGAATGAGATCACTGCCTTGGCAACCACTTTGTCATAACAATTGCTCCCAACGGTCCCATGAGATGAGGGCTGCCCCTACTTCCTGTGACACTTTCACAAGTTAAAATGGTATATCACCCGTAGGCAAAAGGGAACAGCTCTCCACACAGGCCGGGTTTGGTACATCTTCTCTACATTAAGAAGAGATAGGCTCATTCTGACGCAACCCTTAATCCTGACCAGGTTGTTTGCCATGGAAGATGATTTTTGCTCTCTCAGGTCTTACATAGCTGCCTACATCTTCTCCAGAGATCATTTCTGCATGGAGCTTTGAGGTTCTCAACAGATGGAAGATCCACTGCATTCCTGTATTGTAAGACCAACACTGTCCCTGCTCTTCAGTAAACATAGATGTCAATTGGAGTCATGAGAAAACCCACGAACCTATGGGATAGCCTCTGCAGGGCTTTAAAGAATTCACTTGACCCAAATGATCCCTATTCTCACTTAATGGAGGTCAGGAACCTTACAGACGAAGGCGAGAGACTCTATCCACCATGACAGTTCTTTTGTCCATTTTGGTTTTGGATGCACACATGGGATTTTTCTTTAGACCCATCATGTGCTGTGAATCTAAGCCACAGCCTCACATAGGGCCAAGAGGCTGATTCAGACACATCCATTTCCAAAGCAATTAACCGAAGAGGCACAGGTAATGACCATTCAATTCCATTTGAAAACTATTTTCTTCAGGCTTCACAAAGTGTGGCCTAAGGCAAAGACCTTCCTGACATTCAGGGCAACAGATTAGGTAAGCAAAAGGCCCAAAGCAGGGTTTCTCCACTGAGACTTTCTTGGGCATACTGATATCTGAGTTTTCTGAGATACTCACCATTCCCATCAGCTATCCAGTACATGGCCATGTCACAGAGATGGAGGTGGTACATATCTTGGACACAAAATCATGAGTGTATTCTGGAGAGTGTCCAGAATTCAGGAAGAAAACAGGAATTTAGAAAGATGGCAGGAATTGCCCATCCATATGGCAAGCTGCAGTCCATTCATAAATTGCACAGGATGAATGCTTTGAAGCTTTCTCGTAGACAGGGCACATCCATTGATGCATTCTCTTTTCTACTGTCTACAATCACGGACACAGTATGATATATAGACACAGAAACACTCACGTTGTCAAAGGACTTACTAGAAACAGTTCACTCCAAAACAAACAAACCAGCTTTCCTAACTATTCTCAGAACATGAGACAAAACCACAAACTCACACTCACACCCAAAATGGTACCTCTTTCCCCAAAGTAGGTCTGTGTCTATCTGGAGTGTCCTCTGACTTGTGGGCCATACTATGTTCCCCAAAAATGGCGTGTCCTGTCTTCAATCTGGTCTCCTTAGCCAACTCTGTGAAGTTGTCAGGAGCCCATGGTGAGAAACTACCTGCTTTCTCTGGAAAGGCCAGTCTTCATAGTTTCCAGGCATTTGACTGTCCTCACATCAGTAGGTACCAAGAAAGAGTGACTCTGTCTTGTTAAATCCAAACAAGTGAGCCCACTGGGACATGGAGTGGGTTTGACTCTGTGTGCCTGGTTTCCTGGATCCCAAGATCACAGACTTTCATCACCAATAATGTAAGGTGAGGTCACTTCCTTCAAGAACTGAATGAAGTCACTGCCTTGGAAACCACTTTGTTTTAACAGTTGCTTCCGAGGTTCTCAAAAGATGGAGTCTGCCTCTACTTGCTGTGACTCATTCATAAGTTAGAATGGTATATCAACCATAGGCACCGGGGAACAGCTCTCCACACAGCCATGGTTTGGTCCATCTTCTCTACATTAGGAAGAGAGAGGCTAATTCAGACACATCCCTTCAACCTGACCAGGTTGTTTGCCATGGAAGATGACTTTTGCTCTCTCAAATCCTTCATACCTGCCTACACCTTCTCCAGGGATTATTTCTGCAGGGACTTTTGAGGTTCTCAGCTGGGGGATGATACCCTACCTTCCTGGATTTTAAGACCAACTCTGTCCCTGCTCTTCTGTAAAGTGAGATTGAGGGAACAGTGTATGGTTCGTGTTAATAGCATGTTCGATTTGGGTTAGGAGTCATTCTGCTGGATGAATTATGGTATTGGGAAACTTTGATATTTATAACAATATAAATGTGAAATATATGTATGAGAACAGAGATCTAGGAAAGATTTGAAGCCCAGAAAGGCATTGGGCCCTTGATTGGTATACTTAGATTGAATCATGTTCTGCACCGAGGTCTCAGATAAATCGATATACAATGGCATAGGACCCTATACCTCGGATGATTGAAAGTAGAAGAGAACATCCAGTCAAAAGGGATAGTCTGTAGGATTAGGAAGATAGTAAGTAGGTTTAGGAAGAAGAGTGAGTCTCGGAGTTGGACCAAAAGTTCTTTAGCAATTGGTTTTCAGTTAGAGGGTGAATGTAAATGTCAGCACATGTGAAGAGACAGTCACAATGATGAACTGGGAAAAATATGTAGGAAAGCAGATATCAATAGGGGCATTAGGAAATCAGGAAACGTATAAAGTGAGTGATAGGATTAGATATTTTCAAAAGGCTTGAGGTTAAATATATAATCTTAGGAAGAAACAAATATGTAGTAACCAATAGGATTGACATTTGAGAGCAGTAGGCACCCTGGACATAGATGCTTTTAGTAATCCATGGTCACTTCCCATTTAGGCTTTGGTACAATCATATGTGTGACCTTTGCATTTTGTGTACAGAATACTACTGTGGTAAAATGTATATGTAGATCAGGTGACATGAGTATTTCTTGCACTATATAGGGGAGTAATATTCTGGAAACTTATAAATTAGTACTGGGGATAAAAATAGGTGTACCTTGTGTTGATGATTATTGAGATGATGCATGAATAGACCATATTGTGAATAAAGTATGTAACTGGATCCAACATTAAATAATGGTTTGAGTTTGCATCTGAAAATATATTGGAAATCTTATATTGATATATATACCATCATTCCAACGAGTTATATATGCAATGGTATTATTAGGGTTACGGTTTATCGTGAAGAGTGAGTTTTGCTTCAAAAATGATTATGGAATCGAAAATAATGTGTTTAGAAAGAAGTCTAGTGAAAAGACCAGTAAAGAAACATGGAGGAATACATGTGTTCTGAAGTAGTAAGTAATTGAAAGTGAACCAAATGCCAAAAAAATTTGTGAAGTTGTGGATGAAAAAATACATCCTATGATGTCCATAAACTGAAGAAATAGTAATGTACCAGTGTTGAGTAAAAATGAACTTCAAATTACACATCATGTCCCATAGCAATCTACTTGCATTAACGTTAAACTGGGTCAGTTACTGTAGAAATATTAGGATTTTTAAGCACCATCCACTGAACTTAGTTTTCAGTAGTAGGAAACCAAAATATATTTCAGGTGTATGAATATTACTGAGAATAATCTTGTGAAAATTTGAATTTAAATGAACATAAATGAATATGAATGAATTTAGGGAGTGTATAATAAGACACATATTTTTCATATTTTTTTAAAATCTGGAGAATATACACACACACACACACACGCACACACACACACACACACACGCACACACACACACATTAATATTTAGCAATATATATGCCAATCGATATTCATCATGAAATATAATTCATTCACAAATCCAAAAATATTCATTTTACTGAACATGGATTTATGTATAGTGTTTTTCACTAGGAAGCTCACCCATAGGTGGAATTTTCAGTTCCATCATTATTTAGGGAAAGTCATCTCTTCTCACAATTTTTATATTCCAAAGCCAGTGATCTTTCAAGAATGTACGTGTGATACCAGGTAGGATATTGTATATGCATAAAAAAATTACATGTGCTGAATAGGATACAGAGAAAGGGAGACAGGAATTTACATATGTGATAACTTTAAAAAATCATGGAGAAATATTAAAATGAAAAGTTTACTAAATTTAAAACACATACTCTTGATAAAGAGGAAGACAAATACAAATATACACCATGCTTCCTATGAAAGGACTGTACTTCTATTCAGTTAGGTTTTTTTTTCTCCATGATATTAGGATTAGTAGTCAGAGTCTAGTAGGGTATGGGTTAGTGTCAGGGATTCAGTATTTCAAATGGAAAATAGGAAAATGAATCTAATGTGTATGCAAACATGTGATACACAAAAATCATCCCTCTCTTATCCAGAACAATGCCTTGACATAACCATCGCTAAAAGTAAGACACAATTAGAGGAGAGGAGTTAGAAAACCTGTGAATACATATGTGGAATAAAAAATGCTCAGGAGTTCACAACACTGGAGGTGGTAAAAGAGTTTACAAAAGTATGGGAGAGGGTAAACACTCCAGAAACATGGAGCTGTGCTGACCTAAAGAGTTATTGAGAAACTTCCTCTGAGGGTAGGCACAAGAAATATATGTATGGCAATATGTAAATCAATGGTTCTGCAACTGATGTGATTCTGCAATCTGTATATGGAATAAAAATGGGAGCTCATATCCCACTTGAATCAAAGTGTGAAATATGATATATCAAGAAGTATGTAATGTTTTGAACAACCTACAATGAAAATTAATTAAAAAAAGGAAAAGAAATATATGTAATTGTCAGGAGATTTAGCTTCGTTTATACTGACACCAAAAATCTGGGTCTGCATCTATGTAACCTGGAGGACATGGTTGTTTATTTTGTAATGAACATGAGGCAGCAGGTGTGAATTCTCCCTTTGTAGGTAAACTGTTGCCACTGGGAGCTAAGTGTCTTCCCGTGTGGTCTGTGAAGCCATTTGGTCATCCTCCACTTTTCAGGGTGTTTCTTACTGCTGCACTGGGAATTTGGTATTTGCTTCATGAAATACAATATGTTCAACTGGGACACAATGCTGGAGGGAGTTCTGTCATGTGTGGTTGGTCAGGGTCGGTAAGAGAATGTACGAACCAGGCTTCTATCCCACATAGCTTTCCCCTTGACTATAGCAACCTGATTCTGAACATTGCCCTGAAACCTCTACATATAACAAGATGCCTTTACATATAAAGGTCTGCTGCCTGCACCATGTCAGTCGCAAGTTTTGGAAGCCAATGGAAGATCCAGGTGGTCCTACCAAAAATATTTATTTACACACCTACAGTCCACTGCTCTACACCCACTACCCAGCAGGCTCCAACTTACTGGCATTTCTGTTCTACACCATTTTCACGAAACTCAGTCAATCAAGGCACTGTTTGTTATACTCATGATCAGCAGCAGGATATCTAAAGGTTATCCAGTGCCACCTGGTCATGGGGATTTCAAAAATTTCATGGTATTAATCTAGTCATTTTTCAAGGATGAAGTTGGAGGCACTGTGTGTTTCATTTAATTCAGGAACCATTAAATGGTGAGGAAGCTCATTTCAATGAAAGCTCTGGAGAACACTCACAGGCAAGCCTTCCCGAAGAGTGGCCAAAAGGACACATGAATCCAGGCCCATTGAGGTATACAATGTGAGGTCCATGTGTGTTTGGACTCTCAACTATGGCTACCAAGTCTTTAAGAATTAAATCATGTGATATCCTGGCTCAGAATCCCTGAGTTCTGTGGAAAGCCATCCTGGGCCTAGATCTCAGTTTCCAAAACCGATTCTCATGCGTGGTCTCCTAAAATCCCAACACTATTCATGGCAATACTTCTCTGAGGTCAGTTCCAGAACTCAGTCTCTAAGGGGAATCACACCAGAGTTCAAGCCCTGGTGGACCCAGTCATCTCTTCCAACTACCACACAAATTACCACAATTAAAACAAGAACCCTCCCATATGGCCCTCATCTTCTTTCATATAGACACTCATCATAATCTGGCTGGAGGTTTCCATGAGGGGCGCAGACCAAGACAGTGTCCCAAATAAGCTCCTTTGCCCCTCATTTGCCTAAAGTCAAGGTGGCCTGGACACCCATCCTGTGAACCAAAAGTGATCAAATAGGCCTGCCATTAATACTGCTCCAATTTGAGGACTACTGTCTGTGGGGTTTAGATTCTTTATGTGAATTTTAGTCATGAGAAAACCCAAGCACAATGGGCTAGCCTCTGCAGGTTTTGTAGAACTCTTTTGACCCAAAGGATCCCATTCTCACTTGATGGAGGTCAGGAACCTTACAGAGGAAGTCGAGAGACTTCATCCCAATAATTGTTCTTTTGGCGAATTTTCTTTTGGATGCACACATGGTAACTTTCTTTAGATCCATCAGGTGCTGAGACTCTAAGCCACAGCCACACACAGGGCCAAGGGCCTGATTCAGACACATCCCTTTCCAAAGCAATTAAGGAAAGTGCCACAGGTATGCCCATTCATTTCCATTTGAAAACTGTTTTCTTCAGGCTTCACAAAGGGGTGGCCTGAGGCAAAGACCTTCCTGACATTCAGGGCAACAGAACAATAGGTAAGCAAAAGGCCCAAAGCAGGATTTCTCCTCTGAGACTTTCCTGGTCACACTGATATCTGAGTTTTCTGAGATGCTCGCCATCACCTACAGCTATCCAGTACATGGCCATGTCACAGAGCTTGGAGGTGGTACATATCTTGGACACAAAACCATGGGCCTATTCTTGAGATTGGCCGGAATTCAGGACGAAAATAGAAACTTAGGAAGGTAGCAGGTGTTGCTCATCGATAAGGCAAGCTACAGTCCATTCAAAAACGGGGAAATATGAATGCTGAGAAGCTTTCTACTAGACACGACATATCCATTGGATGAATTCTCTTTTCTAATGTCTACAACCACGGAAACAGTGGAATACACAGACATAGAAACACTCGCCCTGTGAAAAGACTTACTAGAAACAGTCCACTTCAAATGAAACAAACCGACTGTCCTACCTATTCTCAGAAAATGAGACAAAACCACAAACCCACAACCACACCCACAAAGGCACCTCCTTCCCCTAAGTAGGTCTGTGAATATCCAGAGTGTCCTCTGACTTGTGGGCCATAATATGTTCCCCCAAAATGGCCTTTCCTGTCTCAGATCTTGTCTCCTTGGCCAACTCTGTGAACTTCTTAGGAGCCAACGGTGAGCAACTACCTGCTTTCTCATGAAAAACCCTGCATCCGAGCTTTCCTGGCATTTGGCCTTCGTCACATCTGTAGGTACCAAAAAATACTGACCCTGTCCTTGGTAAATCCAAACAAGTGAGACCACTGGGACTGGGACTTGGATTGGCTCTGTGTGCCTGGCTTCCTGGATCCCACGTTCAGAGAGTTCCATCACCAAGAAAGTGAGGTGAGGTCACTTCCTTCCTGAACTGAATGAGGGCACTGTCTTGGCAGCCACTTTGTCCTAACTGTTGCTTCCAAGGGTCCCAAGAGATTGAGGCTGCCCCTACTTCCTGTGACATTTTCACAAGTTAGAATGGTATATCAACCAAAGGCACCCAGGAATAGATCTCCACACAGGCCTGGTTTGGTCCATGATCTCTACATTAAAAAAAAATCTGATTCAGACACAACCTTTTATCCTGACCGGGTTGTTTGCCATGGAAGATGACTTTTGGTCTCTCAGGTCCTTTATTGCTTCCTACATCTTCTCCAGGGATCATTTCTGCATGGACCTTTGAGGTTCTCAGCAGGTGGAAGTTTTTCTACATTTCTGTATTGTAATATCAACTCCTTCCCTGCTCTTCTGTAAAGTTAGATTGAGGGAACAGTGTCCGGTTATGGTTAAAAACATGATCGATTTGGGTTAGAAATCATTTTGCTGGATGAATGATCGTATTGAGAACTTGCTATGTGTAGAAGAATATATAGGTGAAATATATGTATGAAAAAAGAAATCTAAGTCTGATTTGAAGCCCAGAAGGGCATTGGGCCCTTGATAGGGATACGTGGTGTTGAATTACGTTCTGCAGAGTTGTCTCAGATAAATCGATATACAATGGCATAGCACCTTGTATGTTGCATGAATTAATGTAGAAGGAACATCAAGTCAAAAAGGCATAGTCGGTAGTGAAAGGTTAATAAAATTAATAAAATAGGTACTTGTCACTTCCTGTTTTTCTGTATGCTTAACAAAACACTTTTGAAATCTTGAGAAATGTTTGCTAATCTTGTTCTAGAATGTACTGTTCCCAACAGCCGAACTGCAGAATGTACTCCCTCACTCGGTGTCATGCAAACCGCCCACTCGCCCTTACCCATCACTAAACTTCCCTCTCTTCCCTCTCCAAGGAAAGTATATAAGCTCTGCTTAAGCTGTTCTCAGAGGTCTCTGCTCTATTTAATTTAGCTCTGAGCTCCAGCATGCTGGACCACAAATAAACCCTTTGCTGTTGCATGAGACAGTCTCTTGATAGTATCTTCCTCTGACACTCGCCTGACCTTTACATATTGAGGTTCCACCGAGTTCCAGCAGTGGCGAAGGAGAGACCCCAACGGGCTCCTCTTGGAGCAAGTAAGGCGCCTCTTTCCGGTTTCAGGTTTCTTGTTAGGGCTTGGCAAAATTGCTGGCGATGAAGAGCCTGGGCTCTCTCCGACGGTGGCTGAGAGACGTGTCACAGAGACAAAGGGCACCTCTCTGGAGGACCCCGCAGAGAACTCGGGAAATCAATTAACAATAGTCTTCTCGACTCAGTGATATTTTCTTTTAGATTCGTTGTTGCCATACCATTGGGTTTTGCCGGCTACTCATTCCTGGTCTCAGTGTTGGACGTTCATTGCCTGTCTTTATGGTCTTGTCTTATCTGTGTCGTGTGTCCTTGCTTTTACTGTTTGTGGAACTTTCATTATGGAACAGAGCACGTCAATGCCTCTGTCCCTGACCCTTGATCACTGGACCAAAGTCCGCTTAAGGGCTCAGAATCTTTCTTTTTTTAGTAAAACGCTGGACCTGGCAGAATCTCTGTGCCTCAGAATGGCCCATCTTTGGAGTCGTATGGCCCCTAGAAGGATCTTTCTACTTCCCACTAATTTAAAAAGTCAGAGGTATTGTCTTTCAGCCAGCGCCACATAGCCATCCAGATCAACAGCCATATATCTTAACTTGGCAGGACCTCTGCAAATCTCCTCCTCCATGGGTGAAGCCTTTCCTTGCCCCTACCTCTGCTCCTACTCCTTCCCCCATGATCTCTCAAACCCTCTCAACCTCCTCCTCCTCCACCCTCTGTTCTCCCTGAGTCACAGATTTGACTCTACTGGACTCTTCTCCCCCTCCTTATCCCCTGCCCTCGTCCCCTAACACACAACACACTCTAAGTGATTCCGCTGCTGCTGACTAAGCCTCTCTACCATTGGATGAAGCTAAGCCGGTAATAGGATCTGACAATGGACCGATGTTCATGGCCCAGGTAAGTCAGGGGTTAGCCAGGAACCTGGGGATTAATTGGAAGTTAAATTGTGCTTATAGACCACAGAGTTCAAGACAAGTAGAAAGAATGAATAGAACCATTAAAGAGACCTTAACGAAATTAAGCTTAGAGACCAGCATAGGATTGGACTATGCTCCTGCCTTATGCAATGTTTCATGCAAGAAAAAATCCCTTTGTTTCTTTGAGTAACCTTACCACGTGTGAAATTCTTAATGGTGGCCCTCCTCCAGTAGGGGACATAAGCCCAACTGTAAGACCTAAATATCCTTTCCACACCCCCTTGCTTGACAGACTTAAAGATCTTGAAAGAACTCAGTAATACCTGTGAAAACAGCTGGCCACTGCCTACCCAACTGGGAACCAGGGGATTCCACATCCATATCAAGTAAGAGATTTCATCTATGTAAGATGATATCAGGTGTCATCCCTGGTACCCCGCTGAAAAGGACCATACCAGGTGCTATTATAACACCTACAGTGGTAAACGTAAACAGAATCACTTCCAGGATCCATGCCTCTCATCTCAAGCCTGCTCCCTGTGCAGAATCTTTCTGGAAACTGAAAAAGACTGGTAACAGTTTCAAATTGTGTATTCGCAATGTGAATAAGGTTATATACTCTCCCCTTGGCTACAAGTAGTCCTAACCCTCATCAGCCCATTAAGCAGTGATGGCTGATCACAAATCCTACTGGAAAAGAAGTATGGTCTATCTCGCATACAGCCCCCTTAGGGACCTGGTGGCCATCTCTCCACCCAGACATTTGTTAGCTGGCTATAGGTATTTCCTATTGTGATATCACTGATGAAGAGGATCCCACTAAAATACCATTAAATCCCTTCTGTACCATAGATAATGGAAACAAACATTATGGATGTAGGGACACGCAAGCCAGATGCAGGTTGGCTAGTCTAGATTACTAAGTTTGCCTGGCAGACTATCAAAGCCACAAAGAGTAATGGCTGTGTGGGGGAAAAGCCGACTTTTTCTGTATGTCATGGGAATGTGTGCATACAGGGGCTGCCTGATGGAACCCCAATTCTTCATCAAATTCAGTACACAGCATTGGCCACATTACCAATTAATCAACCAAAAACTATGGCACCCAGAGGGGTCTCTAGATCCTCAAATTTTGCATGACCTTTTTGACTTCTGCAAGTGCTCAAAAGAGTGAAAGGAAATTCCCCTATGTGGAAGCCTATTCCCTCCTTCACTCACATCCTGAACTATGCTTCTCCAATAGATCATTATCCTCAGCCTTCTGCTCCAGACCCTCTGCTGTCACTCCCATCTCAGCAACTTGATTTCTCCCCTCCAATAACTAGATCAGAAACCCAAAGCTCCACCAGTTCTCTGACCATAGCCCCCTTGCTGAGGTAGCAGGTACATAGGTACCGCTCCACCGACTCATTCCTCTCATCTCCTGTCAGTGCCCTCACCGGGTCCCACCAGGTCCTCTTACCAGCTAACCCAATGCTCAAACGAGCTGAGGAGAGCCCTGAGACCCTTATCCAAGATGTAATATAATTGGCCTTTAAAGTTGCTTTGTCATCACTGAAAACAGGTTACTAAAATTTAAAGTCCCTCACAGGATTTTGGGATCCTCACTCCCGTCTTTCACTCTGCTCTACCTGATCTACTGCTCAAGTTTGCTGCTAGGAAATTCCAAATACCCTTTCGCATTATTCTTTTACATCTCTCTTTTCCCTCATTCTCAGATCCTCGGAGGTGCTCTCAGCCCCAACTTCCCCGTCTTTCCCCCTCTGTACCAGGTCCACAGAAAAGTCTTAAATGACCTTCTTCAGAAGTCTTCACCATGGCTGAGTTTTGAACTTTCAGCCAAAGAGTCCCAATAAAGACTTTAATGTAGATAAACATTCTCTTTTGTATTGCCCTGTTCTACTTGGCCACTGGCTAAAAATCTCAGTACTTCTAAGCTAGACAACCTCTAACTAGTTTTTCACAAAATATGTGAACAAGTCCTCTGGCCTTCAGCTGGGGCTTCACAGAGATGGCTACATTTCTAAGATAAAGAAATTACCAACCGGGCTCCATGGTAACAGCTGGCAGGGGGAAAATAAGAAAGGGAAGAAAAAGCTCTCCTCCTCCCAGGTGTCCTTGAAAAGTTAACTTGCCCAGAACAGAAGGAAAAACAGAAACAAATACTGCTTTTTTAAACTTCTGAAGACTGTGAACTTCTGAGCCCCATGCCTTATATGTTGGGTACAAATTTCTGAAACTACCTAAACTTGAGTTTCAGGGGATTAATTGATTACAATAGAAGCAATGCCCTCTGAATCCGGTTGCAACCAAATAGGACTGTTTCCCTCTCTTGAGTGCTATCTTAGGTGCCTTGCTTTGTCAGTGCCTACAACAGCATAATTCTATATACTTAAACATCGTTTATGTTTTCATGAAATGATCAAGATATGTGATAATTTGTGTAATGGTGCAGATGTTTCCCAGAGTGCTCTATCATGACGCAGGTTCATTTGAGGATCAAATAGGGGGGGCATACAACCGGTTCCACTGGGAACATATATCCCTCACTTTAGCCATCCTATTAGGAATAGGAGTTGCTGCACAGGTGGGCAGAGGAACCAGTGGCATTGTCCATGGGACACAAAAGATGACCCAATTAGAAGCAGCAATAGAGCAAAAGTAAGATATTAGAAACCTCCTTCAGGGCTTTGCATGAAACTTTAACCTCTCTCTCTGAAGTTGTTTTACAGAACAGTTGAGGGTTGGACCTCCTCTTCATTCGAGAAGGGGGCCTTTGTGCTGCATTGAGGGAAGAATGTTGTTTTTATGCTGACTATACTGGAGTTGTAATAAAATCTATGAGTAAATTTAAAAGACACCTTGAAGAGCATCAACAAGTGAGAGAGGCCCAAAAAGGGTGGCTTGAGTCTTGGTTCACACAGTCCCCCTGGTTAACTACGTTTTTATCAACCCTGGCCGGTCCAATAATAATCCTCATATTATTGCTAACTATAAAACCCTGTTTGCTCAACCGTGTAATGTCTTTTCTCCAGGCTCAAATTGGACGAGTTAAACTTATGGTAATACCCCACTAGCTGACATTGAATGTGACACCCTCCAATGATCATTTTTATGATTAAAATTAGCCAGAAGACGAAGTGGGGAATGAAATATTAATAAAATAGGTACTTGTCACATCTTGTTTTTCTGTATGCTTAACAGAACACTGTTGAAATCTTGAGAAATGTTTGCAAATCTTGTTCCCAGAATGTTCTATCCCCAGCTGCCAAATTGCAGAATGTACTCCCTCTCCCAGTTGCATGCAAACCGCCCACTCGCCCTGACCCATCAATACAATTCCCTCCCTTCCCTCTCCAGGGAAAGTATATAAGCTCTACTTCAGCTATTCTCAGGGCTATCTGCTCTATTCAGGTGAGCTCTGAACCCCAGCCTGCTGGACACCCAATAAACCGTTTGATGTTGCATGAGATAGTCTGTTGGTAGTCTCCTCCTCTGAAGCTCGCACCACATTTACTTGGATGATTAAATGTAGAAGAGAACATCCAGTCAAAAAGGGATAGTCTGTAGCATTACGAAGATAGTCAATAAGTTTAGGAAGAAGGGTGAGTATAAGATTTGGAACAAAAGTTTCTTAGCAATAGGATTTCGATTAGAGAGTGAATGTAAATGTCAGCACAGGTGAAGAGTCAGTCACAATGATGAACTGGGGAAAATATGTAGGAAAGCATATATCAATATAGACATTACAAAATCAGGCAGAGTATAAAGTGAGTGATAGGATTAGACATTTTGAACAGGATTGAGTTTAAATATATAATCTTAGGAAGAAACAAATATGTAGTCACAAATAGGATTGACATTTGAGAGCACTGGGCAAATTTCAGGTGGATGAATATTTCTGAGAATAATCTTGTGAATAGTTGATTATAAACCCACATACATGAACATGAATGAATTTAGGGAGTGAATATAAGACACATATATTTCATATTTTGAAAAATCTGGAGAGTGTATATATATATATATATATATATATATATATATATATATATATATATACACATATATATACATATACATAAAACACTCACACAGACAAAAAAGTAGCAATATATATGTCAATCAAAATTCATTATAAAATATATACCATCCACAGATCTAAAAATATTCATTTTACTGAACATGGATTTATGTATAATGCTGTTCAACTAGCAAGCTCACCCATAGGTTGAATATTCAGTTCCAACAGGGTTTAGTAGGAGTGATCTCTTCTAACAATTTGTATCTGCCAAGTCAGCCACCTCACAAGAATGTACGTGTGGTACCAGATAGGAATCTATATGTGCATATAAGAATACAGAGAAAGGGAGACAGGAATTCACATATTTGTTAACCTTAAAAATACTAGGACAACTATTTCAACAAACAATTGACTAGATTTATAACTCCAACTCTGTATCATGCAAAAGGCAAGTCCATCTATACACCATGCCTACTCTGAACTGCTTGTATTTCTATTCTTTATGGGTTATTTTTCTCCATCATATTAGGATTAGTAGTCAGAGTCTGGTAGGGTATGGGTTAGAGTCAGGTATTCAGTATTTTGAATTGAAAATAGGACACTGAATCCAATGTGTATGCAAATATATGCTACGGAAAAATCTTCCCACTCCCCTCCAGAACAATGTCTTGACATTACCTTCGCCCCAAGTAAGACACAATTAGAGGAGAAGAGTTAGAAAATCTGTGAATACATATCTAGAATGGAAAATGCTCCAGATTTCACATCTTTGGAGGTGGTAGAGGAGTTTCCAAAAGTAAGAGACAGGGTAAACACTCCACAAACATGGAGCTTTGCTGGCCAAAAGACTTTTTGAGAATCTGCCTCTGAGGTTGGGCACTTGAAATATATGTTGTTGTCAGGAGCTTTAGCTTTATTTGTAGTGAAACCATCAAAGCTGGATCTGCATCTATGTGACCTGGAGAAAATGGTTACTTATTTTAAAATAAAAATGAGGCAGCAGTGATGAATTCTCTTTTTGTAGGTAAACTTTGGCCACTGAGGGCTAAGGGTCTTCCCGTGTGGACTGTGAAACCAATGGTCATCCTCCAATTTTCGTGGTGTTTCTTGCTGCTGCACTGGGAGTTTGGTATTTGCTTCATGAAATACAACGAGTTCAAATGGGACACAGTGCTGAAGGGAGTTCTGTCAGGTGTGGTTGGCAGGGTCTCCAGGAGAATGCACCAACCAGGGTTCTATCTCAAGTAGCTTGCCCCCTTGACAATTACAACATGATACTGAACATTGCTCTGAAACCTCTCCATATAAAAATATGCCTTTACATATATGGGTGTGATGGTTGCACCATGTCAGTCACAGCCATTTGGAAGCCAATGGAAGATCCACATGGCCCCACCACAGATGTTTTATCACACATTTGCATAACACAGCTCTAGGCCCACTACTTACCAGGCCCCAACTTACTGGCATCTCTGTTCTACACCATTTTCATGAAACCCAGTCAATCAAGGCCCTGTCTGTTATACTCATGATCATCAACAGGACATCAAAGGTCCTCCAGTGCCAGCTGGTCATCGGAATTTCTAAAATTTCATGGTAATTATCTAGCATTTTTTCACAGATGCATTTGGAGGCAATGTTGGTTTCAATTCATTCAGGAACCATTAAATGGTGAGGAAGCTAATTTCAGGGAAATCTCTGGAGCACTCTCACAGGCAAGTCTACCCAAAGAGTGGCCAAAAAGTCACATGAAGCCAGGCCCATTGAGGTCTACAAAGCGAGGTCCAAGTGTGTTTTGAATCTCAATTATGCCTGCCAAGTCTTTCAGAATAAAATCATGTAATATCCTGGCTGTGATTCCCAGTGTTCTGTGGAAAGCCACTCTGGGCCTTGATCCCAGGTTCCAATGGCAACTCTCATTCCTGGCCTCTTAAAATCCCAACACAATTCATGTCCATACTTCTCTGAGGTCAGTTCCAGAACTCAGTCTCTAAGGGGAATCACAGCAGAATTCAAGCCCAGGTTTACCCAGTCATCTCTTCCAACTGCCACACAAATTACCACAATTATAACCAAAACACTCCTACATGGCCCTCATCTTCTACCATAAAGATACTCATCATAACATCTGGATGGAGGTTTTCATGAGAGGCACATCCCAAGACAGTGTCCAAAATAAGCTCCCTTGCCCCTCATTTGCCGAATGTCAGGGTGGCTTGGACACCCTTCCTGTGAACCAGGAGTGATCAAATAGGCCTGCCCTTAATACTGCTTTGCTTCTCCAATTTGAGCCTCTCTGACTGTGGGGTCTAGATTCTTTTTGTGAATTGGAGTCATAAGAAAAGCCAAGCCCCTCTGCAGAGATTTGAAGAACTCATTTCACCCAAAGAATCCCTATTCTGACATGATGGATTTCAGAAACCTAACAAAGGAAGGCAATATAATTCATGCACATTGATTGAACGTTTTTCCATTTTGGTTTAGATGCACATATGGGATCTTTCTTTACATCCATCAGGTGCTGAGAATCTAAGTCACAGCCTAAAACAGGGCAAAGGGCCTGAATCAGACACATCCTTTTCCAATGAAATTAAGCAAAGAGCCAGAGGTGATGCACATTCATTTCCATTTGAAAACTGTTTTCTTCAGGCTTAACAAAGGGGTTGCATGAGACAAAGACCTTCCTGATATTCAGGGCAACAGAACAATAGGTAAGCAAAAGGCCCAAAGCAGGGTATCTCCACTGAGACTTTCCTGGTCACACTGATATCTGAGTTTTCTGAGATGCTGGCCATTCCATTCAGGTATCCAGTACATGGCCATGTCAAAGACCTTGGATTTGGTACATATCTTGGACACATAACCATGAGCCTATTCTAGAGAGTGGCCAGAATTCAGGAAGAAAACAGGGACTTAGGAAGGTATTAGGTGTTGTCCGTGCATAAGGCAAGCCACACTCCATTCATAAATTGGGCAGGATGAATGCTGGGAAGCTTTATACTAGACATGACACATCCATTGCTGCATTCTCTTTTCTCATGTCTACTACCACAGGCACAGTGGGATACACAGACATGGAAACACTCACCTCTTCAAATGACTTACCGGAAACAGTTCACTCCAAAACAAACAAACCGCCATTCCTACCTATTTTCAGAACATGAGACAAACCACAAACCCACACCCACTCCCAAAAAGGCACCTCCTTCCCCATAGGTGTATGACTAACCAGAGTGTCCTCTGACTGGTGGCCATACTCTGTTCTTCCGAAATGGCCTGTCCTCTCTCAGATCTGTTTTCCTTGGCCAACTCTGTAAAGTTGTAAGGAAAAAGTGGAGAGCCACTACCTGCTTTCTCAGGAAAGCTCCCTCTTCAGAGCTCTCCAGGCATTTGGTAATCCTCACTTCAGTAGGAACCAAGAATGACTGACTTTATCCTTGCTAAATCCAAACAAGTGAGCCCACTGGGACTGGGACTGAAACTGCCTCTGGGTGCCTGGCTCCTTGGATACAAAGTTCAGAGAGTTCCATCACCAAGGAAATGAGGTATGTCACATTCTTTGGAACTGAATGAGGTCACTGCCTTGGCAAAGTTATATCTTATGATTTGCAAAAACTGAAGAAATAATAATGTACCAGTGTCGAATACAAATGAATGACAAATTACATATCATGTCCCATAGGATTCTACTTGCATTGATGTTAGACTGCGTCAGTTACTGTAGAATAATTAGGATTTGTATGCACCATTCACTGAAGTTAGTTTTCAGTACTAGGAAACAAATATGTATTTCAGGTGGATGAATATTTCTGATTATAATCTTGTGAAAAGTGGATTATAAATCCACATACATGAACATGAATGAATTTAGAGAGTGTATATTAGACACATATATTTCATATTTTGAAAAATTTGGAGAGTATATCTATATCTATATCTATATCTATATCCATATCTATATATACACACACACACACACACAAACACACACACACAACACTCACAGACATTAAAAAGTACCAATATAAATGCCAATCGAATTCATCAGTAAATATATATCATCCACAAATGCAAAAATATTTATTTTACTGAACATGAGTTAATGTATAATGTTGTTCTACTAGGACGCTCTCCTATAGGTTGAATTTTCATTTCCAACAGCATTTAGGAGGAGTGAACTCTTCTCACAATTTGTATCTGCCAAGGCAGCCACCTCACAAAAATGTACGTGTGATACCTGGTAGGATTCTATATATGCATATAAATATACATGTGTGAATAGGCTACAGAAAAGGGAAACAAGAATTCACATATTTGTTAAGTTTAAAAACACATGGAGAATATTTCAATTAAAATTTGACTAGATTTATAACTCCTACCTTATATAATGCAAATGTCAAGTCCAACAATACAACATGTCTCCTCTGAAGTGCTTGTATTTCTATTGTGTTGGGTTAATTTTCTCCATTATATTAGGATGAATAGTCTGAGTCTACTAGGTATGGGTTAGTGTCAGGGATTCAGTATTTCGAATGGAAAATTGGAAAATGAATCCAATGTGTATGTAAATATATGCTGCACAAATATCCTAGTGCTCTCATCCAGAACAATGCCTTGACATTACCTTCACCACAAGTAAGACACAATTAGAGGAGAAGAGTTACAAAATCAGTGAATACATATCTGGAATGGAAAATGCTCAGGAGTTCACAACCTTGGAGGTGGTAGAGCAGTTTCCAAAACTAAGGGACAGGGTAAACACTCCAAAAACATGGAGCTCTGCTGGCCTAAAAACTTTTTGAGAAACTGCCACTGAGTTTTGCACTTGAAATATATGTTGTTTTCAGGAGATTTGGCTTCCTTTGTAGTGAGACCATCAAAGCTGGGTCTGCATCTATGTGACCTGGAGGACATGGTTTCTTATTTCCAAAGAACTAGATGAATCAGTGCTGAATCCTCTCTTTGAAGGTAAACTGAGGCCACTGGGGACTATGTGTCTCCCCGTGTGGACTGTGAAGCCATTTGGTCCTCTTCCACTTTTTGTGGAGTTTTTGCTGCTGCACTGTGAGTTTGGTATTTGTTTCATGAAATACTAGGAGCTAAACTGGGACACAGTGCTGGAGGGAGTTCTGTCACGTGTGGTGGGTCAGGGTCTGCAAGAGAATGCACCAACTAGGCTCCTATCTCTCACACCTTGCCCCATTGCCCCCTTGTCCATATCAACCTGATTCTTAATTTTCCTCTGAAAACTCTCCATATAACAATATGCCTTTACATATAAGGGTCTGCTGGCTGCACCATGTCAGTTACAAGCCATTTGGAATTCAATGGTAGATCCACATGGCCCTACCACGGATGTTTTATCAAACACCTCCCCACCACTGCTCTAGACCCACTACTCAGCAGGCTCCAACTTACTGGCATCTCTGTTCTACACCATTTTCATGAAACTCAGTAAATCAAGGCACTGTCTGGTATAATCATGATCAGCAACAGGACATCCAATGTTTCTCCAGTGCCACCTGGTCATAGGAATTTCAAAAATTTCATGGTATTTATCTAGCCATTTTTCAAGCATGAAGTTGGAGGCACTGTTTATTTCAGTTCATTCAACAAACATTAAATGGTGAGGAAGCTCATTTCAATGAAATCTCTGGAGAACTCTCACAGGCACGGCTTCCCAAAGAGTGGACAAACGGTCACATTAGGCCAGGCCCATTGAGGTCTACAATGTGAGGTCCATGTGTGTTTTGACTCTCAACTATGCCTGCCATTTCTTTAAGAATAAAATCATGTGATATCCTTGCTGAGATTTCCAGTCCTCTTTTGAAATCCACCCGGGGCCTAGGTCTCAGTTTCCAAGAGCGACTTTCATGCGTGGTCTCTTAAAATCCCAACAAAATTCATGGCAATGCTTCTCTGAGTTCATTTCCAAAACCCAGTCTCTAAGGGGAATCACACCAGAGTTCAACCCCACGTGTACCCAGGCATTTTTTCCAATGCCACACAAATGACCAAAATCAAAACCAAAACACTCCCACATGGCCCTCATCTTATTCCATATAGTCAATCATCTTAACCTCTGGCTGGAGGTTTCCATGAGGGGCGCAGCCCAAGACAGTGTCCAAAATCAGCTCCTTTGCACCTCATTTGCCTAAAGTCAGGGTAGCCTGGACACCGTTTCTGTGAACCAGGAGTGAACAAATAAGCCTGCCTTTAATACTTCTTTGTTTCTCCAATTTCAGGCCTACTGATTTTAGGTATCAATTCTTTAGGTGATTTAGAGTCATGCGAAAACACAAGCACCTCTGCAGGGCTTTGAAGAACTCATTTTACCCAAAGAATAACTATTCTCATTTGATGGAGTGCAGGAACCTAACAGAGGAAGGCAAGAGACTTCATCCACAATGAATGATATTTTTTGCCATTTTGGTTTTGGAAGCTCACATGGGATCATTCTTAAGATCCATCAGGTGCTGAGAATCTAAGTCACAGCCACACACAGGTCCAAAGGCTGATAAAGACACATCTCTTTCCAAAGCAATTAAGCAAAGAGCCACAGGTGAGGCCCATTCATTTCCATTTGAAAACTGTTTTCTTCAGGCTTCACAAAGGGGTGGCCTGAGGCAAAGACCTTCCTGACATTCAGTGCAACACAACAATAAGTAAGCAAAAGGCCCAAAGCAGGGTTTCTGCACTGAGATTTTTTTGGTCACACTGATATCTGAGTTTTCTGAGATGCTCGCCATTCTCTTCTGGTATCCAGTACATGGCCATGTCACAGAGCTTGGCGGTGGTACATTTTTTGGACACAAATCCATGAGCCTATTCTGGAGAGTGGCCAGAATTCAGGAAGAAAACAACAACTTAGAAAGATAGCAGGTGTTGCACATCGATAAGACAAGCTGCAGTCCATTCATATATTGGGCAGGATGAATTATGGGAAGATTTATACTAGACAGGACACATCCATTAATGCATTCTCTTTTCTAATGTCTACAACAACAGACACAGTGGGATACACAGAAACAGAAACCCTCGCCGTGTCAAATGACTTACTAGAAACTGTCCACTCCAAAACAAACAAACCGCCTTTCCTATCTATTCTCAGAACATGAGACAAAACAACAAACCCACACCCACTCCCACAAAGGCACCTCCTTCCCCCAAGTAGGTCTGTGACTATCCGGAGTGTCCTCTGACTGGTGGGCCATACTATGTTCCCCCGAAATGGCCTGTCTTCTCTCAGACCTTCTTTCCTTGACCAACTCTGTGAAGATGTCAGGAAAAAGTGGTTAGCCACTACCTGTTTTCTCAGGAAAGGTCCATCTTCAGAGCTCTCCTGGCATTTGGCCATCCTCACATCATTAGGTACCAAGAAAACTGACTCTGTCCTTGGTAAATCCAAACAAGTGAGCCCACTGGGACTGGGACTGGGACTGCCTCTGGGTGCCTGGCTTCTTTATACCAAGTTCAGAGAGTTCCATCACCAAGGAAATGAGGTATGTCACATTCTTTGGAACTGAATGAGGTCACTGCCTTGGCAACCACTTTGTCCTAACAGTTGCTTCCAAGGGTAACATAAGACGGAGGTTGCCTCTACTTCCTGTGACACTTTCATAAGGTAGAATGTATATCACCATTGGCACCTGGGAACAGCTCTCCACTCAGCCCTGGTTTGGTCCATCTTCTGTACAATAAGAAGAGAGAGAGGCAGATTCAGACACATCCCTTCATCCTGACCAGGTTGTTTGCCATGGAAGATGACTTTTGCTCTCTCAGGTGCTTCATACCTGCCTACAACTTCTCCAGGTACCATTTGTGCATGGACATTTGAGGTTCTCATCAGGTGGAAGGTCCCCAACTTTCCTGTATTGTAAGAACCACTCTGTCTCTGCTCTTCTGTAAAATGATTGAGGGAACAGTGTATACTTGGGGTTAAAAACAGGTTTGATTTGGATTACGAGTGATTCTGTGTGATGAATAATGGTATTGGGAACCTGCAATATTTACAAGAATATAGAGGTGAAATATAAGTAGGAAAACAGAAATCTAGGTATGATTTGAAGCCCAGAAGGGTTTTGCCCTTGATTGGGATACTTAGCTTTGAATGATGTTCTGCAAAGATGCCTCAGAGAATTCGATATACAATGGCATAGGACCTTGTACATTGGATGATTGAATTTAGAAGAGAACATCCAGTCAAAAAGGGATATTCAGTAGGATTAGGAAGATAGTCGGTAGGTTTAGGAAGAAGAGTGAGTATAGGATTTGGACCAAAAGTTCTTTAGCAATAGACTTTCGGTTGTTGAGTGAATGTAAATGTCAGCACATATGAAGAGTCAGTCACTATGTTGAACTGGGGGAAATATGTAGAAAAGCAGATATCAATAGAAACATTACGAAATCAGGCAAAGTATAAAGTGAGTGATAGAATTAGACATTTTCAACAGGGTTGAGTTTGAATACATAAATTAGGAAAAAAACAAATATGTAGTCACCAATAGGATTGACAATTGACAGCATTAGGCAACCTGGACATGGATGTTTTTAGAAATCCATGTTCACTTTCCATTTAGGCTTAGGTACAATCATAAGTGTGACCTTTCCATTTTTTGTCCAGAATATTACGGTGATAATGAGGTGACATGAGTATTTCTTTCACCATTTCTGGGAGCAATATATTGAAGTTGTAAAATGAGAATCGGGGGTACAAAGAGGTGTACCCTGTTTCTAGGAACATAGAGAAAAAGCATGAATAGACCATACTGTGAATAAATAATATAACTTTTTTGAACTTTAAATAATGAATTGAACTGATATCTGAAAAATTAAAGGAAATCGTATATTGATATACAATCATTCATTCCAACCAGGTAAATATGTAATGGAAATATTAGTGTTTTGGTTTATCATGAAGAGTGTGTGAGTTTTGCTTCAAAATGATTATGGAAATTCAAAATAATGTGTTTGGAAAGAAGTCTCATGAAAGGACCAGTCAAGAAACCCTGACAATACATGTGTTCGGAAGCAAGAAGTGGTGAAAGTTGAAACAAATGCTTATTAATTTGTGAACTTGTGGATGAAATGTATATCCTGTGATGTGCAAAAACTGAAGAAACAATAATGTACCAGTGTCGAATACAAATGAATGACAAATTACATATCATGTCCCATAGGAGTCTACTTGCATTGATGTTAGACTGGGTCAGTTACTGTAGAATAATTAGGATTTGTATGCACCATTCACTGAAGTTAGTTTTCAGTACTAGGAAACAAATATGTATTTCAGGTGGATGAATATTTCTGATTATAATCTTGTGAAAAGTGGATTATAAATCCACATACATGAACATGAATGAATTTAGAGAGTGTATATTAGACACATATATTTCATATTTTGAAAAATTTGCAGAGTATATCTATATATCTGTATATACACACACACACACACAACACTCACAGACATTAAAAAGTACCAATATAAATGCCAATCGAAATTCATCAGTAAATATGTATCATCCACAAATGCAAAAATATTTATTTAACTGAACATGAGTTAATGTATAATGTTGTTCTACTAGGACGCTCTCCTATAGGTTGAATTTTCATTTCCAACAGCATTTAGGAGGAGTGAACTCTTCTCACAATTTGTATCTGCCAACACAGCCACCTCACAAAAATGTACGTGTGATACCTGGTAGGATTCTATATATGCATATAAATATACATGTGTGAATAGGCTACAGAAAAGGGAAACAAGAATTCACATATTTGTTAAGTTTAAAAACACATGGAGAATATTTCAATTAAAATTTGACTAGATTTATAACTCCTACCTTATATAATGCAAATGTCAAGTCCAACTATACAACATGTCTCCTCTGAAGTACTTGTATTTCTAATGTGTTGGGCTAATTTTCTCCATTATATTAGGATGAATAGTCTGAGTCTACTAGGTATGGGTTAGTGTCAGGGATTCAGTACTTCGAATGGAAATTTGGAAAATGAATCCAATGTGTATGTAAAAATATGCTGCACAAATATCCTCCCGCTCTCATCCAGAACAATGCCTTGACATTACCTTCACCCTAAGTAAGACACAATTAGAGGAGAAGAGTTACAAAATCAGTGAATACATATCTGGAATGGAAAATGCTCAGGAGTTCACAACCTTGGAGGTGGTAGAGGAGTTTCCAAAACTAAGGGACAGGGTAAACACTCCACAAACATGGAGCTCTGCTGGCCTAAAAACTTTTTGAGAAACTGCCTCTGAGCTTCCACACTTGAAATATATGTTGTTTTCAGGAGATTTGGCTTCCTCTGTAGTGAGACCATCAAAGCTGGGTCTGCATCTATGTGACCTGGAGGACATGGTTCTTATTTTCCAATGAACAAGATGAAGCAGTGCTGAATCCTCTCTTTGTAGGTAAACTGAGGCCACTGGGGACTAAGTGTCTCCCCGTGTGGACTGTGAAGCCATTTGGTCCTCTTCCACTTTTTGTGGTGTTTTTGCTGCTGCACTGTGAGTTTGGTATTTGTTTCACGAAATACTAGGAGCTAAACTGGGACACAGTGCTGGAGGGAGTTCTGTCACGTGTGGTGGGTCAGGGTCTGCAAGAGAATGCACCAACTAGGCTCCTATCTCTCACAGCTTGCCCCATTGCCCCCTTGTCCATATCAACCTGATTCTTAATTTTCCTCTGAAAACTCTCCATATAACAAGATGCCTTTACATATAAGGGTCTGTTGGCTGCACCATGTCAGTTACAAGCCATTTGGAATCCAATGGTAGATCCACATGGCCCTACCACGGATGTTTTATCAAACACCTCCCCACCACTGCTCTAGACCCACTACTCAGCAGGCTCCAAATTTCTGGCATCTCTGTTCTACACCATTTTCATGAAACTCAGTAAATCAAGGCACTGTCTGGTATACTCATGATCAGCAACAGGACATCCAATGTTTCTCCAGTGCCACCTGGTCATAGGAATTTCAAAAATTTCATGGTATTTATCTAGCCATTTTTCAAGCATGAAGTTGGAGGCACTGTGGGTTTCAGTTCATTCAGCAAACATTAAATGGTGAGGAAGCTCATTTCAATGAAATCTCTGGAGAACTCTCACAGGCACGGCTTCCCAAAGAGTGGACAAAAGGTCACATTAGGCCAGGCCCATTGAGGTCTACAATGTGAGGTCCATGTGTGTTTTGACTCTCAACTATGGCTGCCATTTCTTTAAGAATAAAATCATGTGATATCCTTGCTGAGATTCCCAGGCCTCTGTGGAAATCCACCCGGGGCCTAGGTCTCAGTTTCCAAGAGCGACTTTCATGCGTGGCCTCTTAAAATCCCAACAAAATTCATGGCAATGCTTCTCTGAGTTCAGTTCCAAAACCCAGTCTCTAAGGGGAATCACACCAGAGTTCAAGCTCACGTGGACCCAGTCATTTTTTCCAATGCAACACAAATGACCAAAATTAAAACCAAAACACTCCCACATGGCCTTCATCTTATTCCATATAGTCAATCATCTTAACCTCTGGCTGGAGGTTTCCATGAGGGGCGCAGCCCAAGACAGTGTCCAAAATCAGCTCGTTTGCCCCTCATTTGCCTAAAGTCAGGGTAGCCTGGACACCGTTTCTCTGAAACAGGAGCGAACAAATAAGCCTGCCATTAATACTTCTTTGTTTCTCCAATTTGAGGCCTACTGATTTTAGATATCGATTCTTTAGGTGATTTAGAGTCATGCGAAAACACAAGCACCTCTGGAGGGCTTCTAAGAACTCATTTGACCCAAAGAATCCCTATTGTCATTTGATGGAGTGCAGGAACCTAACAGAGGAAGGCAAGAGACTTCATCCACAATGAATGATATTTTTTGCCATTTTGGTTTTGGAAGCTCACGTGGGATCATTCTTAAGATCCATCAGGTGCTGAGAATCTAAGTCACAGCCACACACAGGTCCAAGAGGCTGATAAAGAGCCACAGGTGAGGCCCATTCATTTCCATTTGAAAACTGTTTTCTTCAGGCTTCACAAAGGGGTGGCCTGAGGCAAAGACCTTCCTGACATTCAGTGCAACACAACAATAAGTAAGCAAAAGGCCCAAAGCAGGGTTTCTGCACTGAGACTTTCCTGGTCACACTGATATCTGAGTTTTTTGAGATGCTCGCCATTCTCTTCAGCTATCCAGTACATGGCCATGTCACAGAGCTTGGAGGTGGTACATATTTTGTACACAAATCCATGAGCCTATTCTGGAGAGTGGCCAGAATTCAGGAAGCAAACAACAACTTAGAAAGATAGCAGGTGTTGCACATTGATAAGACAAGCTGCAGTCCATTCATATATTGGGCAGGATGAATTATGGGAAGATTTATACTAGACAGGACACATCCATTAATGCATTCTCTTTTCTAATGTCTACAACAACGGACACAGTGGGATACACAGAAAGAGAAACACTCGCCATGTCAAATGACTTACTAGAAACTGTCCACTCCAAACCAAACAAACCACCTTTTCTATCTATTCTCAGAACATGAGACAAAACAACAAACCCACACCCACTCCCACAAAGGCACCTCCTTCCCCCAAGTACGTCTGTGACTATCCGGAGTGTCCTCTGACTGGTGGGCCATACTATGTTCCCCCGAAATGGCCTGTCTTCTCTCAGATCTTGATTCCTTGACCAACTCTGTGAAGACGTCAGGAAAAAGTGGTTAGCCACTACCTGTTTTCTCAGGAAAGGTCCATCTTCAGAGCTCTCCTGGCATTTGGCCATCCTCACATCATTAGGTACCAAGAAAACTGACTCTGTCTTTGGTAAATCCAAACAAGTGAGCCCACTGGGACTGGGACTGGGACTGCCTCTGGGTGTCTGGCTTCTTGGATACCAAGTTCAGAGAGTTCCATCACCAAGGAAATGAGGTATTTCACATTCTTTGGAACTGAATGAGGTCACTGCCTTGGCAACCACTTTGTCCTAACAGTTGCTTCCAAGGGTAACATAAGATGGAGGTTGCCAGAACTTCCTGTGACACTTTCATAAGGTAGAATGTATATCACCATTGGCACCCGGGAACAGCTCTCCACTCAGCCCTGGTTTGGTTCATCTTCTGTACAATAAGAAGAGAGAGAGGCAGATTCAGACACATCCCTTCATCCTGACCAGGTTGTTTGCCATGGAAGATGACTTTTGCTCTCTCAGGTGCTTCATACCTGCCTACAACTTCTCCAGGTACCATTTGTGCATGGACATTTGAGGTTCTCATCAGGTTGAAGGTCCCCAACTTTCCTGTATTGTAAGAACCACTCTGTCTCTGCTCTTCTGTAAAATGATTGAGGGAACAGTGTATACTTGGGGTTAAAAAGAGGTTTGATTTGGATTACGAGTGATTCTGTGTGATGAATAATGGTATTGGGAACCTGCAATATTTACAAGAATATAGAGGTGAAATATAAGTAGGAAAACAGAAATCTAGGTATGATTTGAAGCCCAGAAGGGTTTTGCCCTTGATTGGGATACTTAGCTTTGAATGATGTTCTGCAAAGATGCCTCAGATAATTCCATATACAATGGCATAGGACCTTGTACATTGGATGATTGAATTTAGAAGAGAACATCCAGTCAAAAAGGGATATTCAGTAGGATTAGGAAGATAGTCGGTAGGTTTAGGAAGAAGAGTGAGTATAGGATTTGGACCAAAAGTTCTTTAGCAATAGACTTTCGGTTGTTGAGTGAATGTAAATGTCAGCACATATGAAGAGTCAGTCACTATGTTGAACTGGGGAAAATTTGTAGAAAAGCAGATATCAATAGAAACATTACGAAATCAGGCAAAGTATAAAGTGAGTGATAGAATTAGACATTTTCAACAGGGTTGAGTTTGAATATATAAATTAGGAAAAAAACAAATATGTAGTCAAAATAGGATTGACAATTGACAGCATTAGGCAACCTGGACATGGATGTTTTTAGAAATCCATGTTCACTTTCCATTTAGGCTTTGGTACAATCATAAGTGTGACCTTTCCATTTTTTGTCCAGAATATTACGGTGATAATGAGGTGACATGAGTATTTCTTTCACCATTTCTGGGAGCAATATATTGAAGATGTAAAATGAGAATCGGGGGTACAAAGAGGTGTACCCTGTTTCTAGGAACATAGAGAAAAAGCATGAATAGACCATACTGTGAATAAATAATATAACTTTTTTGAACTTTAAATAATGAATTGAACTGATATCTGAAAAATTAAAGGAAATCGTATATTGATATACAATCATTCATTCCAACCAGGTATATATGTAATGGAAATATTTGTGTTTAGGTTTATCATAAAGAGTGTGTGAGTTTTGCTTCAAAATGATTATGGAAATTCAAAATAATGTGTTTGGAAAGAAGTCTCATGAAAAGACCAGTCAAGAATACCCTGACAATACATGTGTTCTGAAGCAAGAAGTGGTTAAAGTTGAAACAAATGCTTATTAATTTGTGAACTTGTGGATGAAATGTATATCCTGTGATGTGCAAAAACTGAAGAAACAATAATGTACCAGTGTCGAATACAAATGAATGACAAATTACATATCATGTCCCATAGGAGTCTACTTGCATTGATGTTAGACTGGGTCAGTTACTGTAGAATAATTAGGATTTGTATGCACCTTTCACTGAAGTTAGTTTTCAGTACTAGGAAACAAATATGTATTTCAGGTGGATGATTTCTGATTATAATCTTGTGAAAAGTGGATTATAAATCCACATACATGAACATGAATGAATTTAGAGAGTGTATATTAGACACATATAATTCATATTTTGAAAAATTTGCAGAGTATATCTATATCTATATCTGTATATACACACACACACACACAACACTCACAGACATTAAAAAGTACCAATATAAATGCCAATCGAAATTCATCAGTAAATATGTATCATCCACAAATGCAAAAATATTTATTTTACTGAACATGAGTTAATGTATAATGTTGTTCTACTAGGACGCTCTCCTATAGGTTGAATTCTCATTTCCAACAGCATTTAGGAGGAGTGAACTCTTCTCACAATTTGTATCTGCCAAGACAGCCACCTCACAAAAATGTACGTGTGATACCTGGTAGGATTCTATATATGCATATAAATATACATGTGTGAATAGGCTACAGAAAAGGGAAATAAGAATTCACATATTTGTTAAGCTTAAAAACACATGGAGAATATTTCAAATAAATTTGACTAGATTTATAACTCCTACCTTATATAATGCAAATGTCAAGTCCAACTATACAACATGTCTCCTCTGAAGTGCTTGTATTTCCATTGTGTTGGGTTAATTTTCTCCATTATATTAAGATGAATAGTCTGAGACTACTAGGTATGGGTTAGTGTCAGGGATTCAGTATTTCGAATGGAAAATTGGAAAATGAATCCAATGTGTATGTAAATATATGCTGAACAAATATCCTCCCGCTCTCATCCAGAACAATGCCTTGACATTACCTTTACCCCAAGTAAGACACAATTAGAGGAGAAGAGTTACAAAATCAGTGAATACATATCTGGAATGGAAAATGCTCAGGAGTTCACAACCTTGGAGGTGGTAGAGGAGTTTCCAAAACTAAGGGACAGGGTAAACACTCCACAAACATGGAGCTCTGCTGGCCTAAAAACTTTTTGAGAAACTGCCTCTGAGCTTCCACACTTGAAATATATGTTGTTTTCAGGAGATTTGGATTCCTCTGTAGTGAGACCATCAAAGCTGGGTCTGCATCTATGTGACCTGGAGGACATGGTTTCTTATTTTCCAATGAACAAGATGAAGCAGTGCTGAATCCTCTCTTTGTAGGTAAACTGAGGCCACTGGGGACTAAGTGTCTCCCCGTGTGGACTGTGAAGCCATTTGGTCCTCTTCCACTTTTTGTGGTGTTTTTGCTGCTGCACTGTGAGTTTGGTATTTGTTTCACGAAATACTAGGAGCTAAACTGGGACACAGTGCTGGAGGGAGTTCTGTCACGTGTGGTGGGTCAGGGTCTGCAAGAGAATGCACCAACTAGGCTCCTATCTCTCACAGCTTGCCCCATTGCCCCCTTGTCCATATCAACCTGATTCTTTATTTTCCTCTGAAAACTCTCCATATAACAAGATGCCTTTACATATAAGGGTCTGTTGGCTGCACCATGTCAGTTACAAGCCATTTGGAATCCAATGGTAGATCCACATGGCCCTACCACGGATGTTTTATCAAACACCTCCCCACCACTGCTCTAGACCCACTACTCAGCAGGCTCCAAATTTCTGGCATCTCTGTTCTACACCATTTTCATGAAACTCAGTAAATCAAGGCACTGTCTGGTATACTCATGATCAGCAACAGGACATCCAATGTTTCTCCTGTGCCACCTCTTCATAGGAATTTCAAAAATTTCATGGTATTTATCTAGCCATTTTTCAAGCATGAAGTTGGAGGCACTGTGGGTTTCAGTTCATTCAGCAAACATTAAATGGTGAGGAAGCTCATTTCAATGAAATCTCTGGAGAACTCTCACAGGCACGGCTTCCCAAAGAGTGGACAAAAGGTCACATTAGGCCAGGCCCATTGAGGTCTACAATGTGAGGTCCATGTGTGTTTTGACTCTCAACTATGGCTGCCATTTCTTTAAGAATAAAATCATGTGATATCCTTGCTGAGATTCCCAGGCCTCTGTGGAAATCCACCCGGGGAAGGTCTCAGTTTCCAAGAGCGACTTTCATGCGTGGCCTCTTAAAATCCCAACAAAATTCATGGCAATGCATCTCTGAGTTCAGATCCAAAACCCAGTCTCTAAGGGGAATCACACCAGAGTTCAAGCTCACGTGGACCCAGTCATTTTTTCCAATGCAACACAAATGACCAAAATTAAAACCAAAACACTCCCACATGGCCTTCATCTTATTCCATATAGTCAATCATTTTAACCTCTGGCTGGAGGTTTCCATGAGGGGCGCAGCCCAAGACAGTGTCCAAAATCATCTCGTTTGCCCCTCATTTGCCTAAAGTCAGGGTAGCGTGGACACCGTTTCTCTGAAACAGGAGCGAACAAATAAGCCTGCCGTTAATACTTCTTTGTTTCTCCAATTTGAGGCCTACTGATTTTAGGTATCGATTCTTTAGGTGATTTAGAGTCATGCGAAAACACAAGCACCTCTGCAGGGCTTGGAAGAACTCATTTGACCCAAAGAATCCCTATTGTCATTTGATGGAGTGCAGGAACCTAACAGAGGAAGGCAAGAGACTTCATCCACAATGAATGATATTTTTTGCCATTTTGGTTTTGGAAGCTCACATGGGATCATTCTTAAGATCCATCAGGTGCTGAGAATCTAAGTCACAGCCACACACAGGTCCAAGAGGCTGATAAAGAGCCACAGGTGAGGCCCATTCATTTCCATTTGAAAACTGTTTTCTTCAGGCTTCACAAAGGGGTGGCCTGAGGCAAAGACCTTCCTGACATTCAGTGCAACACAACAATAAGTAAGCAAAAGGCCCAAAGCAGGGTTTCTGCACTGAGACTTTCCTGGTCACACTGATATCTGAGTTTTTTGAGATGCTCGCCATTCTCTTCAGCTATCCAGTACATGGCCATGTCACAGAGCTTGGAGGTGGTACATATTTTGGACACAAATCCATGAGCCTATTCTGGAGAGTGGTCAGAATTCAGGAAGCAAACAACAACTTAGAAAGATAGCAGGTGTTGCACATTGATAAGACAAGCTGCAGTCCATTCATATATTGGGCAGGATGAATTATGGGAAGATTTATACTAGACAGGACACATCCATTAATGCATTCTCTTTTCTAATGTCTACAACAACGGACACAGTGGGATACACAGAAAGAGAAACACTCGCCATGTCAAATGACTTACTAGAAACTGTCCACTCCAAACCAAACAAACCGCCTTTTCTATCTATTCTCAGAACATGAGACAAAACAACAAACCCACACCCACTCCCACAAAGGCACCTCCTTCCCCCAAGTACGTCTGTGACTATCCTTAGTGTCCTCTGACTGGTGGGCCATACTATGTTCCCCCGAAATGGCCTGTCTTCTCTCAGATCTTGATTCCTTGACCAACTCTGTGAAGACGTCAGGAAAAAGTGGTTAGCCACTACCTTTTTTCTCAGGAAAGGTCCATCTTCAGAGCTCTCCTGGCATTTGGCCATCCTCACATCATTAGGTACCAAGAAAACTGACTCTGTCCTTGGTAAATCCAAACAAGTGAGCCCACTGGGACTGGGACTGGGACTGCCTCTGGGTGTCTGGCTTCTTGGATACCAAGTTCAGAGAGTTCCATCACCAAGGAAATGAGGTATTTCACATTCTTTGGAACTGAATGAGGTCACTGCCTTGGCAACCACTTTGTCCTAACAGTTGCTTCCAAGGGTAACATAAGATGGAGGTTGCCAGAACTTCCTGTGACACTTTCATAAGGTAGAATGTATATCACCATTGGCACCCGGGAACAGCTCTCCACTCAGCCCTGGTTTGGTCCATCTTCTGTACAATAAGAAGAGAGAGAGGCAGATTCAGACACATCCCTTCATCCTGACCAGGTTGTTTGCCATGGAAGATGACTTTTGCTCTCTCAGGTGCTTCATACCTGCCTACAACTTCTCCAGGTACCATTTGTGCATGGACATTTGAGGTTCTCATCAGGTTGAAGGTCCCCAACTTTCCTGTATTGTAAGAACCACTCTGTCTCTGCTCTTCTGTAAAATGATTGAGGGAACAGTGTATACTTGGGGTTAAAAACAGGTTTGATTTGGATTACGAGTGATCTGTGTGATGAATAATGGTATTGGGAAACTGCAATATTTACAAGAATATAGAGGTGAAATATAAGTAGGAAAACAGAAATCTAGGTATGATTTGAAGCCCAGAAGGGTTTTGCCCTTGATTGGGATACTTAGCTTTGAATGATGTTCTGCAAAGATGCCTCAGATAATTCCATATACAATGGCATAGGACCTTGTACATTGGATGATTGAATTTAGAAGAGAACATCCAGTCAAAAAGGGATATTCAGTAGGATTAGGAAGATAGTCGGTAGGTTTAGGAAGAAGAGTGAGTATAGGATTTGGACCAAAAGTTCTTTAGCAATAGACTTTCGGTTGTTGAGTGAATGTAAATGTCAGCACATATGAAGAGTCAGTCACTATGTTGAACTGGGGAAAATATGTAGAAAAGCAGATATCAATAGAAACATTACGAAATCAGGCAAAGTATAAAGTGAGTGATAGAATTAGACATTTTCAACAGGGTTGAGTTTGAATATATAAATTAGGAAAAAAACAAATATGTAGTCACCAATAGGATTGACAATTGACAGCATTAGGCAACCTGGACATGGATGTTTTTAGAAATCCATGTTCACTTTCCATTTAGGCTTTGGTACAATCATAAGTGTGACCTTTCCATTTTTTGTCCAGAATATTACGGTGATAATGAGGTGACATGAGTATTTCTTTCACCATTTCTGGGAGCAATATATTGAAGATGTAAAATGAGAATCAGGGGTACAAAGAGGTGGACCCTGTTTCTAGGAACATAGAGAAAAAGCATAAATAGACCATACTGTGAATAAATAATATAACTTTTTTGAACTTTAAATAATGAATTGAACTGATATCTGAAAAATTAAAGGAAATCGTATATTGATATACAATCATTCATTCCAACCAGGTATATATGTAATGGAAATATTTGTGTTTAGGTTTATCATAAAGAGTGTGTGAGTTTTGCTTCAAAATGATTATGGAAATTCAAAATAATGTGTTTGGAAAGAAGTCTCATGAAAAGACCAGTCAAGAATACCCTGACAATACATGTGTTATGAAGCAAGAAGTGGTTAATGTTGAAACAAATGCTTATTAATTTGTGAACTTGTGAATGAAATGTATATCATGTGATGTGCAAAAACTGAAGAAACAATAATGTACCAGTGTCGAATACAAATGAATGACAAATTACATATCATGTCCCATAGGAGTCTACTTGCATTGATGTTAGACTGGGTCAGTTACTGTAGAATAATTAGGATTTGTATGCACCATTCACTGAAGTTAGTTTTCAGAACTAGGAAACAAATATGTATTTCAGGTGGATGATTTCTGATTATAATCTTGTGAAAAGTGGATTATAAATCCACATACATGAACATGAATGAATTTAGAAAGTGTATATTAGACACACGTAATTCATATTTTGAAAAATTTGCAGAGTATATCTATATCTATATCTGTATATACACACACACACACACAACACTCACAGACATTAAAAAGTACCAATATAAATGCCAATCGAAATTCATCAGTAAATATGTATCATCCACAAATGCAAAAATATTTATTTTACTGAACATGAGTTAATGTATAAGGATGTTCTACTAGGACGCTCTCCTGTAGGTTGAATTCTCATTTCCAACAGCATTTAGGAGGAGTGAACTCTTCTCACAATTTGTATCTGCCAAGACAGCCACCTCACAAAAATGTACGTGTGATACCTGGTAGGATTCTATATATGCATATAAATATACATGTGTGAATAGGCTACAGAAAAGGGAAATAAGAATTCACATATTTGTTAAGCTTAAAAACACATGGAGAATATTTCAAATAAATTTGACTAGATTTATAACTCCTACCTTATGTAATGCAAATGTCAAGTCCAACTATACAACATGTCTCCTCTGAAGTACTTGTATTTCTAATGTGTTGGGCTAATTTTCTCCATTATATTAGGATGAATAGTCTGAGTCTACTAGGTATGGGTTAGTGTCAGGGATTCAGTACTTCGAATGGAAATTTGGAAAATGAATCCAATGTGTATTTAAAAATATGCTGCACAAATATCCTCCCGCTCTCATCCAGAACAATGCCTTGACATTACCTTCACCCCAAGTAAGACACAATTAGAGGAGAAGAGTTACAAAATCAGTGAATACATATCTGGAATGGAAAATGCTCAGGAGTTCACAACCTTGGAGGTGGTAGAAAAGTTTCCAAAACTAAGGGACAGGGTAAACACTCCACAAACATTTAGCTCTGCTGGCCTAAAACTTTTTGAGAAACTGCCTCTGAGCTTCCACACTTGAAATATATGTAGTTTTCTGGAGATTTGGCTTCCTCTGTAGTGAGACCATCAAAGCTGGGTCTGCATCTATGTGACCTGGAGGACCTGGTTTCTTATTTTCCAATGAACAAGATGAAGCAGTGCTGAATCCTCTCTTTGTAGGTAAACTGAGGCCACTGGGGACTAAGTGTCTCCCCGTGTGGACTGTGAAGCCATTTGGTCCTCTTCCACTTTTTGTGGTGCTTTTGCTGCTGCACTGTGAGTTTGGTATTTGTTTCACGAAATACTAGGAGCTAAACTGGGACACAGTGCTGGAGGGAGTTCTGTCACGTGTGGTGGGTCAGGGTCTGCAAGAGAATGCACCAACTAGGCTCCTATCTCTCACAGCTTGCCCCATTGCCCCCTTGTCCATATCAACCTGATTCTTAATTTTCCTCTGAAAACTCTCCATATAACAAGATGCCTTTACATATAAGGGTCTGTTGTCTGCACCATGTCAGTTACAAGCCATTTGGAATCCAATGGTAGATCCACATGGCCCTACCGCGGATATTTTATCAAACACCTCCCCACCACTGCTCTAGACCCACTACTCAGCAGGCTCCAAATTTCTGGCATCTCTGTTCTACACCATTTTCATGAAACTCAGTAAATCAAGGCACTGTCTGGTATACTCATGATCAGCAACAGGACATCCAATGTTTCTCCAGTGCCACCTGGTCATAGGAATTTCAAAAATTTCATGGTATTTATCTAGCCATTTTTCAACCATGAAGTTGGAGGCACTGTGGGTTTCAGTTCATTCAGCAAACATTAAATGGTGAGGAAGCTCATTTCAATGAAATCTCTGGAGAACTCTCACAGGCACGGCTTCCCAAAGAGTGGACAAAAGGTCACATTAGGCCAGGCCCATTGAGGTCTACAATGTGAGGTCCATGTGTGTTTTCACTCTCAACTATGGCTGCCATTTCTTTAAGAATAAAATCATGTGATATCCTTGCTGAGATTCCCAGGCCTCTGTGGAAATCCACCCGGGGCCTAGGTCTCAGTTTCCAAGAGCGACTTTCATGCGTGGCCTCTTAAAATCCCAACAAAATTCATGGCAATGCTTCTCTGAGTTCAGTTCCAAAACCCAGTCTCTAAGGGGAATCACACCAGAGTTCAAGCTCACGTGGACCCAGTCATTTTTTCCAATGCAACACAAATGACCAAAATTAAAACCAAAACACTCCCACATGGCCTTCATCTTATTCCATATAGTCAATCATCTTAACCTCTGGCTGGAGGTTTCCATGAGGGGCGCAGCCCAAGACAGTGTCCAAAATCAGCTCGTTTGCCCCTCATTTGCCTAAAGTCAGGGTAGCCTGGACACCGTTTCTCTGAAACAGGAGCGAACAAATAAGCCTGCTGTTAATACTTCTTTGTTTCTCCAATTTGAGGCCTACTGATTTTAGGTATCGATTCTTTAGGTGATTTAGAGTCATGCGAAAACACAAGCACCTCTGCAGGGCTTTGAAGAACTCATTTGACACAAAGAATCCCTATTGTCATTTGATGGAGTGCAGGAACCTAACAGAGGAAGGCAAGAGACTTCATCCACAATGAATGATATTTTTTGCCATTTTGGTTTTGGAAGCTCACGTGGGATCATTCTTAAGATCCATCAGGTGCTGAGAATCTAAGTCACAGCCACACACAGGTCAAAGAGGCTGATAAAGAGCCACAGGTGAGGCGCATTCATTTCCATTTGTAAACTGTTTTCTTCAGGCTTCACAAAGGGGTGGACTGAGGCAAAGACCTTCCTGACATTCAGTGCAACACAACAATAAGTAAGCAAAACCCCCAAAGCAGGGTTTCTGCACTGAGACATTCCTGGTCACACTGATATCTGAGTTTTTTGAGATGCTCGCCATTCTCTTTAGCTATCCAGTACATGGCCATGTCACAGAGCTTGGAGGTGGTACATATTTTGTACACAAATCCATGAGCCTATTCTGGAGAGTGGCCAGAATTCAGGAAGAAAACAACAACTTAGAAAGATAGCAGGTGTTGCACATTGATAAGACAAGCTGCAGTCCATTCATATATTGGGCAGGATGAATTATGGGAAGATTTATACTAGACAGGACACATCCATTAATGCATTCTCTTTTCTAATGTCTACAACAACGGACACAGTGGGATACACAGAAAGAGAAACACTCGCCATGTCAAATGACTTACTAGAAACTGTCCACTCCAAACCAAACAAACCGCCTTTTCTATCTATTCTCAGAACATGAGACAAAACAACAAACCCACACCCACTCCCACAAAGGCACCTCCTTCCCCCAAGTACGTCTGTGACTATCCGGAGTGTCCTCTGACTGGTGGGCCATACTATGTTCCCCCGAAATGGCCTGTCTTCTCTCAGATCTTGATTCCTTGACCAACTCTGTGAAGATGTCAGGAAAAAGTGGTTAGCCACTACCTGTTTTCTCAGGAAAGGTCCATCTTCAGAGCTCTCCTGGCATTTGGCCATCCTCACATTATTAGGTTCCAAGAAAACTGACTCTGTCCTGGGTAAATCCAAACAAGTGAGCCCACTGGGACTGGGACTGGGACTGCCTCTGGGTGTCTGGCTTCTTGGATACCAAGTTCAGAGAGTTCCATCACCAAGGAAATGAGGTATTTCACATTCTTTGGAACTGAATGAGGTCACTGCCTTGGCAACCACTTTTTCCTAACAGTTGCTTCCAAGGGTAACATAAGATGGAGGTTGCCAGAACTTCCTGTGACACTTTCATTAGGTAGAATGTATATCACCATTGGCACCCGGGAACAGCTCTCCACTCAGCCCTGGTTTGGTCCATCTTCTGTACAATAAGAAGAGAGAGAGGCAGATTCAGACACATCCCTTCATCCTGACCAGGTTGTTTGCCATGGAAGATGACTTTTGCTCTCTCAGGTGCTTCATACCTGCCTACAACTTCTCCAGGTTCCATTTGTGCATGGACATTTGAGGTTCTCATCAGGTTGAAGGTCCCCAACTTTCCTGTATTGTAAGAACCACTCTGTCTCTGCTCTTCTGTAAAATGATTGAGGGAACATTGTATACTTGGGGTTAAAAACAGGTTTGATTTGGATTACGAGTGATTCTGTGTGATGAATAATGGTATTGGGAACCTGCAATATTTACAAGAATATAGAGGTGAAATATAAGTAGGAAAACAGAAATCTAGGTATGATTTGAAGCCCAGAAGGGTTTTGCCCTTGATTGGGATACTTAGCTTTGAATGATGTTCTGCAAAGATGCCTCAGATAATTCCGTATACAATGGCACAAGATCTTGTACATTGGATGATTGAATTTAGAAGAGAACATCCAGTCAAAAAGGGTTATTCAGTAGGATTAGGAAGATAGTCGGTAGGTTTAGGAAGAAGAGTGAGAATAGGATTTGGACCAAAAGTTCTTTAGCAATAGACTTTCGGTTGTTGAGTGAATGTAAATGTCAGCACATATGAAGAGTCAGTCACTATGTTGAACTGGGGAAAATATGTAGTAAAGCAGATATCAATAGATACATTACGAAATCAGGCAAAGTATAAAGTGAGTGATAGAATTAGACATTTTCAACAGGGTTGAGTTTGAATATATAAATTAGGAAAAAAAACAAATATGTAGTCACCAATAGGATTGACAATTGACAGCATTAGGCAACCTGGACATGGATGTTTTTAGAAATCCATGTTCACTTTCCATTTAGGCTTTGGTACAATCATAAGTGTGACCTTTCCATTTTTTGTCCAGAATATTACTGTGATAATGAGGTGACATGAGTATTTCTTTCACCATTTCTGGGAGCAATATATGAAGATGTAAAATGAGAATCAGGGGTACAAAGAGGTGTACCCTGTTTCTAGGAACATAGAGAAAAAGCATGAATAGACCATACTGTGAATAAATAATATAACTTTTTTGAACTTTAAATAATGAATTGAACTGATATCTGAAAAATTAAAGGAAATCGTATATTGATATACAATCATTCATTCCAACCAGGTATATATGTAATGGAAATATTTGTGTTTAGGTTTATCATAAAGAGTGTGTGAGTTTTGCTTCAAAATGATTATGGAAATTCAAAATACTGTGTTTGGAAAGAAGTCTCATGAAAAGACCAGTCAAGAATACCCTGACAATACATGTGTTCTGAATCAAGAAGTGGTTAAAGTTGAAACAAATGCTTATTAATTTGTGAACTTGTGGATGAAATGTATATCCTGTGATGTGCAAAAACTGAAGAAACAATAATGTACCAGTGTCGAATACAAATGAATGACAAATTACATATCATGTCCCATAGGAGTCTACTTGCATTGATGTTAGACTGGGTCAGTTACTGTAGAATAATTAGGATTTGTATGCACCATTCACTGAAGTTAGTTTTCAGTACTAGGAAACAAATATGTATTTCAGGTGGATGAATATTTCTGATTATAATCTTGTGAAAAGTGGATTATAAATCCACATACATGAACATGAATGAATTTAGAGAGTGTATATTAGACACACGTAATTCATATTTTGAAAAATTTGCAGAGTATATCTATATCTATATCTGTATATACACACACGCACACACAAACTCACAGACATTAAAAAGTACCAATATAAATGCCAATCGAAATTCATCAGTAAATATGTATCATCCACAAATGCAAAAATATTTATTTTACTGAACATGAGTTAATGTATAAGGATGTTCTACTAGGACGCTCTCTATAGGTTGAATTTTCATTTCCAACAGCATTTAGGAGGAGTGAACTCTTCTCACAATTTGTATCTGCCAAGACAAACACCTCACAAAAATGTACGTGTGATACCTGGTAGGATTCTATATATGCATATAAATATACATGTGTGAATAGGCTACAGAAAAGGGAAATAAGAATTCACATATTTGTTAAGCTTAAAAACACATGGAGAATATTTCAAATAAATTTGACTAGATTTATAACTCCTACCTTATATAATGCAAATGTCAAGTCCAACTATACAACATGTCTCCTCTGAAGTACTTGTATTTCTAATGTGTTGGGCTAATTTTCTCCATTATATTAGGATGAATAGTCTGAGTCTACTAGGTATGGGTTAGTGTCAGGGATTCAGTACTTCGAATGGAAATTTGGAAAATGAATCCAATGTGTATGTAAAAATATGCTGCACAAATATCCTCCCGCTCTCATCCAGAACAATGCCTTGACATTACCTTCACCCCAAGTAAGACACAATTAGAGGAGAAGAGTTACAAAATCAGTGAATACATATCTGGAATGGAAAATGCTCAGGAGTTCACAACCTTGGAGGTGGTAGAGGAGTTTCCAAAACTAAGGGACAGGGTAAACACTCCACAAACATGGAGCTCTGCTGGCCTAAAAACTTTTTGAGAAACTGCCTCTGAGCTTCCACACTTGAAATATATGTAGTTTTCTGGAGATTTGGCTTCCTGTGTAGTGAGAACATCAAAGCTGGGTCTGCATCTATGTGACCTGGAGGACATGGTTTCTTATTTTCCAATGAACAAGATGAAGCAGTGCTGAATCCTCTCTTTGTAGGTAAACTGAGGCCACTGGGGACTAAGTGTCTCCCCATGTGGACTGTGAAGCCATTTGGTCCTCTTCCACTTTTTGTGGTGTTTTTGCTGCTGCACTGTGAGTTTGGTATTTGTTTCACGAAATACTAGGAGCTAAACTGGGACACAGTGCTGGAGGGAGTTCTGTCACGTGTGGTGGGTCAGGGTCTGCAAGAGAATGCACCAACTAGGCTCCTATCTCTCACAGCTTGCCCCATTGCCCCCTTGTCCATATCAACCTGATTCTTAATTTTCCTCTGAAAACTCTCCATATAACAAGATGCCTTTACATATAAGGGTCTGTTGGCTGCACCATGTCAGTTACAAGCCATTTGGAATCCAATGGTAGATCCACATGGCCCTACCACGGATGTTTTATCAAACACCTCCCCACCACTGCTCTAGACCCACTACTCAGCAGGCTCCAAATTTCTGGCATCTCTGTTCTACACCATTTTCATGAAACTCAGTAAATCAAGGCACTGTCTGGTATACTCATGATCAGCAACAGGACATCCAATGTTTCTCCAGTGCCACCTGGTCATAGGAATTTCAAAAATTTCATGGTATTTATCTAGCCATTTTTCAACCATGAAGTTGGAGGCACTGTGGGTTTCAGTTCATTCAGCAAACATTAAATGGTGAGGAAGCTCATTTCAATGAAATCTCTGGAGAACTCTCACAGGCACGGCTTCCCAAAGAGTGGACAAAAGGTCACATTAGGCCAGGCCCATTGAGGTCTACAATGTGAGGTCCATGTGTGTTTTGACTCTCAACTATGGCTGCCATTTCTTTAAGAATAAAATCATGTGATATCCTTGCTGAGATTCCCAGGCCTCTGTGGAAATCCACCGGGGGCCTAGGTCTCAGTTTCCAAGAGCGACTTTCATGCGTGGCCTCTTAAAATCCTAACAAAATTCATGGCAATGTTTCTCTGAATTCAGTTCCAAAACCCAGTCTCTAAGGGGAATCACACCAGAGTTCAAGCTCACGTGGACCCAGTCATTTTTTCCAATGCAACACAAATGACCAAAATTAAAACCAAAACACTCCCACATGGCCTTCATCTTATTCCATATAGTCAATCATCTTAACCTCTGGCTGGAGGTTTCCATGAGGGGCGCAGCCCAAGACGGTGTCCAAAATCAGCTCGTTTGCCCCTCATTTGCCTAAAGTCAGGGTAGCCTGGACACTGTTTCTCTGAAACAGGAGCGAACAAATAAGCCTGCCATTAATACTTCTTTGTTTCTCCAATTTGAGGCCTAATGATTTTAGGTATCGATTCTTTAGGTGATTTAGAGTCATGCGAGAACACAAGCACCTCTGCAGGGCTTTGAAGAACTCATTTGACCCAAAGAATCCCTATTGTCATTTGATGGAGTGCAGGAACCTAACAGAGGAAGGCAAGAGACTTCATCCACAATGAATGATATTTTTTGCCATTTTGGTTTTGGAAGCTCACGTGGGATCATTCTTAAGATCCATCAGGTGCTGAGAATCTAAGTCACAGCCACACACAGGTCCAAGAGGCTGATAAAGAGCCACAGGTGAGGCCCATTCATTTCCATTTGAAAACTGTTTTCTTCAGGCTTCACAAAGGGGTGGCCTGAGGCAAAGACCTTCCTGACTTTCAGTGCAACACAACAATAAGTAAGCAAAAGGCCCAAAGCAGGGTTTCTGCACTGAGACTTTCCTGGTCACACTGATATCTGAGTTTTTTGAGATGCTCGCCATTCTCTTCAGCTATCCAGTACATGGCCATGTAACAGAGCTTGGAGGTGGTACATATTTTGTACACAAATCCATGAGCCTATTCTGGAGAGTGGCCAGAATTCAGGAAGAAAACAACAACTTAGAAAGAAAGCAGGTGTTGCACATTGATAAGACAAGCTGCAGTCCATTCATATATTGGGCAGGATGAATTATGGGAAGATTTATACTAGACAGGGCACATCCATTAATGCATTCTCTTTTCTAATGTCTACAACAACGGACACAGTGGGATACACAGAATGAGAAACACTCGCCATGTCAAATGACTTACTAGAAACTGTCCACTCCAAACCAAACAAACCGCCTTTTCTATCTATTCTCAGAACATGAGACAAAACAACAAACCCACACCCACTCCCACAAAGGCACCTCCTTCCCCCAAGTACGTCTGTGACTATCCGGAGTGTCCTCTGACTGGTGGGCCATACTATGTTCCCCCGAAATGGCCTGTCTTCTCTCAGATCTTGATTCCTTGACCAACTCTGTGAAGATGTCAGGAAAAAGTGGTTAGCCACTACCTGTTTTCTCAGGAAAGGTCCATCTTCAGAGCTCTCCTGGCATTTGGCCATCCTCACATCATTAGGTACCAAGAAAACTGACTCTGTCCTTGGTAAATCCAAACAAGTGAGCCCACTGGGACTGGGACTGGGACTGCCTCTGGGTTTCTGGCTTCTTGGATACCAAGTTCAGAGAGTTCCATCACCAAGGAAATGAGGTATTTCACATTCTTTGGAACTGAATGAGGTCACTGCCTTGGAAACCACTTTGTCCTAACAGTTGCTTCCAAGGGTAACATTAGATGGAGGTTGCCAGAACTTCCTGTGACACTTTCATAAGGTAGAATGTATATCACCATTGGCACCCGGGAACAGCTCTCCACTCAGCCCTGGTTTGGTCCATCTTCTGTACAATAAGAAGAGAGAGAGGCAGATTCAGACACATCCCTTCATCCTGACCAGGTTGTTTGCCATGGAAGATGACTTTTGCTCTCTCAGGTGCTTCATACCTGCCTACAACTTCTCCAGGTACCATTTGTGCATGGACATTTGAGGTTCTCATCAGGTTGAAGGTCCCCAACTTTCCTGTATTGTAAGAACCACTCTGTCTCTGCTCTTCTGTAAAATGATTGAGGGAACAGTGTATACTTGGGGTTAAAAACAGGTTTGATTTGGATTACGAGTGATTCTGTGTGATGAATAATGGTATTGGGAAACTGCAATATTTACAAGAATATAGAGGTGAAATATAAGTAGGAAAACAGAAATCTAGGTATGATTTGAAGCCCAGAAGGGTTTTGCCCTTGATTGGGATACTTAGCTTTGAATGATGTTCTGCAAAGATGCCTCAGATAATTCCATATACAATGGCATAGGACCTTGTACATTGGATGATTGAATTTAGAAGAGAACATCCAGTCAAAAAGGGATATTCAGTAGGATTAGGAAGATAGTCGGTAGGTTTAGGAAGAAGAGTGAGTATAGGATTTGGACCAAAAGTTCTTTAGCAATAGACTTTCGGTTGTTGAGTGAATGTAAATGTCAGCACATATGAAGAGTCAGTCACTATGTTGAAATGGGGAAAATATGTAGAAAAGCAGATATCAATAGAAACATTACGAAATCAGGCAAAGTATAAAGTGAGTGATAGAATTAGACATTTTCAACAGGGTTGAGTTTGAATATATAAATTAGGAAAAAAACAAATATGTAGTCACCAATAGGATTGACAATTGACAGCATTAGGCAACCTGGACATGGATGTTTTTAGAAATCCATGTTCACTTTCCATTTAGGCTTTGGTACAATCATAAGTGTGACCTTTCCATTTTTTGTCCAGAATATTACTGTGATAATGAGGTGACATGAGTATTTCTTTCACCATTTCTGGGAGCAATATATTGAAGATGTAAAATGAGAATCGGGGGTACAAAGAGGTGTACCCTGTTTCTAGGAACATAGAGAAAAAGCATGAATAGACCATACTGTGAATAAATAATATAACTTTTTTGAACTTTAAATAATGAATTGAACTGATATCTGAAAAATTAAAGGAAATCGTATATTGATATACAATCATTCATTCCAACCAGGTATATATGTAATGGAAATATTTGTGTTTAGGTTTATCATAAAGAGTGTGTGAGTTTTGCTTCAAAATGATTATGGAAATTCAAAATAATGTGTTTGGAAAGAAGTCTCATGAAAAGACCAGTCAAGAATACCCTGACAATACATGTGTTCTGAATCAAGAAGTGGTTAAAGTTGAAACAAATGGTTATTAATTTGTGAACTTGTAAATGAAATGTATATCCTGTGATGTGCAAAAACTGAAGAAACAATAATGTACCAGTGTCGAATACAAATGAATGACAAATTACATATCATGTCCCATAGGAGTCTACTTGCATTGATGTTAGACTGGGTCAGTTACTGTAGAATAATTAGGATTTGTATGCACCATTCACTGAAGTTAGTTTTCAGTACTAGGAAACAAATATGTATTTCAGGTGGATGAATATTTCTGATTATCATCTTGTGAAAAGTGGATTATAAATCCACATACATGAACATGAATGAATTTAGAGAGTGTATATTAGACACATATATTTCATATTTTGAAAAATTTGCAGAGTATATCTATATCTATATCTATATACATATCTATACACACACACACACACACACAACTCACAGACATTAAAAAGTACCAATATAAATGCCAATCGAAATTCATCAGTAAATATGTATCATCCACAAATGCAAAAATATTTATTTTACTGAACATGAGTTAATGTATAATGTTGTTCTACTAGGACGCTCTCCTATAAGTTGAATTTTCATTTCCAACAGCATTTAGGAGGAGTGAACTCTTCTCACAATTTGAATCTGCCAAGACAGCCACCTCACAAAAATGTACGTGTGATACCTGGTAGGATTCTATATATGCATATAAATATACATGTGTGAATAGACTACAGAAAAAGGAAACAAGAATTCACATATTTGTTAAGTTTAAAACACATGGAGAATATTTCAAATAAATTTGACTAGATTTATAACTCCTACCTTATATAATGCAAATGTCAAGTCCAACTATACAACATGTCTCCTCTGAAGTACTTGTATTTCTAATGTGTTGGGTTAATTTTCTCCATTATATTAGGATGAATAGTCTGAGTCTACTAGGTATGGGTTAGTGTCAGGGATTCAGTATTTCGGATGGAAAATTGGAAAATGAATCCAATGTGTATGTAAATATATGCTGCACAAATATCCTCCCGCTCTCATCCAGAACAATGCCTTGACATTACCTTCACCCCAAGTAAGACACAATTAGAGGAGAAGAGTTACAAAATCAGTGAATATATATCTGGAATGGAAAATGCTCAGGAGTTCACAACCTTGGACGTGGTAGAGGAGTTTCCAAAACTAAGGGACAGGGTAAACCCTCCACAAACATGGAGCACTGCTGGCCTAAAAACTTTTTGAGAAACTGCCTCTGAGCTTCCACACTTGAAATATATGTTGTTTTCAGGAGATTTGGCTTCCTCTGTAGTGAGAACATCAAAGCTGGGTCTGCATCTATGTGACCTGGAGGACATGGTTTCTTATTTTCCAATGAACAAGATGAAGCAGTGCTGAATCCTCTCTTTGTAGGTAAACTGAGGCCACTGGGGACTAAGTGTCTCCCCGTGTGGACTGTGAAGCCATTTGGTCCTCTTCCACTTTTTGTGGTGTTTTTGCTGCTGCACTGTGAGTTTGGTATTTGTTTCACGAAATACTAGGAGCTAAACTGGGACACAGTGCTGGAGGGAGTTCTGTCACGTGTGGTGGGTCAGGGTCTGCAAGAGAATGCACCAACTAGGCTCCTATCTCTCACAGCTTGCCCCATTGCCCCCTTGTCCATATCAACCTGATTCTTAATTTTCCTCTGAAAACTCTCCATATAACAAGATGCCTTTACATATAAGGGTCTGTTGGCTGCACCATGTCAGTTACAAGCCATTTGGAATCCAATGGTAGATCCACATGGCCCTACCACGGATGTTTTATCAAACACCTCCCCACCACTGCTCTAGACCCACTACTCAGCAGGCTCCAAATTTCTGGCATCTCTGTTCTACACCATTTTCATGAAACTCAGTAAATCAAGGCACTGTCTGGTATACTCATGATCAGCAACAGGACATCCAATGTTTCTCCAGTGCCACCTGGTCATAGGAATTTCAAAAATTTCATGGTATTTATCTAGCCATTTTTCAAGCATGAAGTTGGAGGCACTGTGGGTTTCAGTTCATTCAGCAAACATTAAATGGTGAGGAAGCTCATTTCAATGAAATCTCTGGAGAACTCTCACAGGCATGGCTTCCCAAAGAGTGGACAAAAGGTCACATTAGGCCAGGCCCATTGAGGTCTACAATGTGAGGTCCATGTGTGTTTTGACTCTCAACTATGGCTGCCATTTCTTTAAGAATAAAATCATGTGATATCCTTGCTGAGATTCCCAGGCCTCTGTGGAAATCCACCCGGGGCCTAGGTCTCAGTTTCCAAGAGCGACTTTCATGCGTGGCCTCTTAAAATCCCAACAAAATTCATGGCAATGCTTCTCTGAGTTCAGTTCCAAAACCCAGTCTCTAAGGGGAATCACACCAGAGTTCAAGCCCACGTGGACCCAGTCATTTTTTCCAATGCCACACAAATGACCAAAATTAAAACCAAAACACTCCCACATGGCCCTCATCTTATTTCATATAGTCAATCATCTTAACCTCTGGCTGGAGGTTTCCATGAGGGGCGCAGCCCAAGACAGTGTCCAAAATCAGCTCGTTTGCCCCTCATTTGTCTAAAGTCAGGGTAGCCTGGACACCGTTTCTGTGAACCAGGAGTGAACAAATAAGCCTGCCGTTAATACTTCTGTGTTTCTCCAATTTGAGGCCTACTGATTTTAGGTATCGATTCTTTAGGTGATTTAGAGTCATGCGAAAACACAAGTACCTCTGCAGGGCTTTGAAGAACTCATTTGACCCAAAGAATCCCTATTGTCATTTGATGGAGTGCAGGAACCTAACAGAGGAAGGCAAGAGACTTCATCCACAATGAATGAAATTTTTTGCCATTTTGGTTTTGGAAGCTCACATGGGATCATTCTTAAGATCCATCAGGTGCTGAGAATCTAAGTCACAGCCACACACAGGCCCAAGAGGCTGATAAAGACACATCCCTTTCCAAAGCAATTAAGCAAAGAGCCACAGGTGGGGCCCATTCATTTCCATTTGAAAACTGTTTTCATCAGGCTTCACAAAGGGGTGGCCTGAGGCAAAGAAGTTCCTGACATTCAGTGCAACACAACAATAAGTAAGCAAAAGGCCCAAAGCAGGGTTTCTGCACTGAGACATTCCTGGTCACACTGATATCTGAGTTTTCTGAGATGCTCGCCATTCTCTTCAGCTATGCAGTACATGGCCATGTCACAGAGCTTGGAGGTGGTACATATTTTGGACACAAATCCATGAGCCTATTCTGGAGAGTGGCCAGAATTCAGGAAGAAAACTACAACTTAGAAAGATAGCAGGTGTTGCACATCGATAAGACAAGCTGCAGTCCATTCATATATTGGGCATGGGAAGATTTATACTAGACAGGACACATCCATTAATGCATTCTCTTTTCTAATGTCTACAACAACGGACACAGTGGGATACACAGAAACAGAAACACTCGCCGTGTCAAATGACTTACTAGAAACTGTCCACTCCAAACCAAACAAACCGCCTTTTCTATCTATTCTCAGAACATGAGACAAAACAACAAACCCACACCCACTCCCACAAAGGCACCTCCTTCCCCCAAGTACGTCTGTGACTATCCGGAGTGTCCTCTGACTGGTGGGCCATACTATGTTCCCCCAAAATGGCCTGTCTTCTCTCAGATCTTGATTCCTTGACCAACTCTGTGAAGATGTCAGGAAAAAGTGGTTAGCCACTACCTGTTTTCTCAGGAAAGGTCCATCTTCAGAGCTCTCCTGGCATTTGGCCATCCTCACATCATTAGGTACCAAGAAAACTGACTCTGTCCTTGGTAAATCCAAACAAGTGAGCCCACTGGGACTGTGACTGGGACTGCCTCTGGGTTCCTGGCTTCTTGGATACCAAGTTCAGAGAGTTCCATCACCAAGGAAATGAGGTATGTCACATTCTTTGGAACTGAATGAGGTCACTGCCTTGGCAACCACTTTGTCCTAACAGTTGCTTCCAAGGGTAACATAAGATGGAGGTTGCCCCTACTTCCTGTGACACTTTCATAAGGTAGAATGTATATCACCATTGGCACCCGGGAACAGATCTCCACTCAGCCCTGGTTTGGTCCATCTTCTGTACAATAAGAAGAGAGAGAGGCAGATTCAGACACATCCCTTCATCCTGACCAGGTTGTTTGCCATGGAAGATGACTTTTGCTCTCTCAGGTGCTTCATACCTGCCTACAACTTCTCCAGGTGTCATTTGTGCATGGACATTTGAGGTTCTCATCAGGTGGAAGGTCCCCAACTTTCCTGTATTGTAAGAACCACTCTGTCCCTGCTCTTCTGTAAAATGATTGAGGGAACAGTTTATACTTGGGGTCAAAAACAGGTTTGATTTGGGTTATGAGTGATTCTGTGTGATGAGTAATGGTATTGGGAACCTGCAGTATTTACAAGAATATTGAGGTGAAATATAAGTAGGAAAACAGAAATCTAGGTATGATTTGAAGCCCAGAAGGGTTTTGCCCTTGATTGGGATACTTGGCTTTGAATGATGTTCTGCAAAGATGAATCAGATAATTCGATATACAACGGCATAGGACCTTGTACATTGGATGATTTAATTTAGAAGAGAACATCCAGTCAAAAAGGGATATTCAGTAGGATTAGGAAGATAGTCGGTAGGTTTAGGAAGAAGAGTGAGTATAGGATTTGGACCAAAAGTTCTTTAGCAATAGACTTTCGGTTGTTGAGTGAATGTAAATGTCAGCACATATGAAGAGTCAGTCACTATGTTGAACTGGGGAAAATATGTAGAAAAGCAGATTTCAATAGAAAAATTACGAAATCAGGCAAAGTATAAAGTGAGTGATAGAATTAGACATTTTTAACAGGGTTGAGTTTGAATATATAAATTAGGAAAAAACAAATATGTAGTCACCAATAGGATTGACAATTGACAGCATTAGGCAACCTGGGCATGGATGTTTTTAGAAATTCATGTTCACTTTCCATTTAGGCTTTGGTACAATCATAAGTGTGACCTTTCCATTTTTTGTCCAGTATATTACTGTGATAATGAGGTGACATGAGTATTTCTTTCACCATTTCTGGGAGCAATATATTGAAGATGTAAAATGAGAATCGGGGGTACAAAGAGGTGTACCCTATTTCTAGGAATATAGAGAAAAAGCATGAATAGACCATACTGTGAATAAATAATATAACTTTTTTGAACTTTAAATAATGAATTGAACTGATATCTGAAAAATTAAAGGAAATCGTATATTGATATACAATCATTCATTCCAACCAGGTATATATGTAATGGAAATATTTGTGTTTTGGTTTATCATGAAGAGTGTGTGAGTTTTGCTTCAAAATGATTATGGAAATTCAAAATAATGTGTTTGGAAAGAAGTCTCATGAAAAGACCAGTCAAGAAACCCTGACAATACATGTGTTCTGAAGCAAGAAGTGGTGAAAGTTGAAACAAATGCTTATTAATTTGTGAACTTGTGGATGAAATGTATATCCTGTGATGTGCAAAAACTGAAGAAACAATAATGTACCAGTGTCGAATACAAATGAATGACAAATTACATATCATGTCCCATAGGAGTCTACTTGCATTGATGTTAGACTGGGTCTGTTACTGTAGAATAATTAGGATTTGTATGCACCATTCACTGAAGTTAGTTTTCAGTACTAGGAAACAAATATGTATTTCAGGTGGATGAATATTTCTGATTATAATCTTGTGAAAAGTGGATTATAAATCCACATACATGAACATGAATGAATTTAGAGAGTGTATATTAGACACATATATTTCATATTTTGAAAAATTTGCAGAGTATATCTATATCTATATCTATATCTATACACACACACACACACACACACACACACACAACTCACAGACATTAAAAAGTACCAATATAAATGCCAATCGAAATTCATCAGTAAATATGTATCATCCACAAATGCAAAAATATTTATTTTACTGAACATGAGCTAATGTATAATGTTGTTCTACTAGGACTCTCTCCTATAAGTTGAATTTTCATTTCCAACAGCATTTAGGAGGAGTGAACTCTTCTCACAATTTGAATCTGCCAAGACAGCCACCTCACAAAAATGTACGTGTGATTCCTGGTAGGATTCTATATATGCATATAAATATACATGTGTGAATAGACTACAGAAAAAGGAAACAAGAATTCACATATTTGTTAAGTTTAAAACACATGGAGAATATTTCAAATAAATTTGACTAGATTTATAACTCCTACCTTATATAATGCAAATGTCAAGTCCAACTATACAACATGTCTCTTCTGAAGTACTTGTATTTCTAATGTGTTGGGTTAATTTTCTCCATTATATTAGGATGAATAGTCTGAGTCTACTAGGTATGGGTTAGTGTCAGGGATTCAGTATTTCGAATGGAAAATTGGAAAATGAATCCAATGTGTATGTAAATATATGCTGCACAAATATCCTCCCGCTCTCATCCAGAACAATGCCTTGACATTACCTTCACCCCAAGTAAGACACAATTAGAGGAGAAGAGTTACAAAATCAGTGAATACATATCTGGAATGGAAAATGCTCAGGAGTTCACAACCTTGGAGGTGGTAGAGGAGTTTCCAAAACTAAGGGACAGGGTAAACCCTCCACAAACATGGAGCTCTGCTGGCCTAAAAACTTTTTGAGAAACTGCCTCTGAGCTTCCACACTTGAAATATATGTTGTTTTCAGGAGATTTGGCTTCCTCTGTAGTGAGAACATCAAAGCTGGGTCTGCATCTATGTGACCTGGAGGACATGGTTTCTTATTTTCCAATGAACAAGATGAAGCAGTGCTGAATCCTCTCTTTGTAGGTAAACTGAGGCCACTGGGGACTAAGTGTCTCCCCGTGTGGACTGTGAAGCCGTTTGGTCCTCTTCCACTTTTTGTGGTGTTTTTGCTGCTGCACGGTGAGTTTGGTATTTGTTTCACGAAATACTAGGAGCTAAACTGGGACACAGTGCTGGAGGGAGTTCTGTCACGTGTGGTGGGTCAGGGTCTGCAAGAGAATGCACCAACTAGGCTCCTATCTCTCACAGCTTGCCCCATTGCCCCCTTGTCCATATCAACCTGATTCTTAATTTTCCTCTGAAAACTCTCCATATAACAAGATGCCTTTACAAATAAGGGTCTGTTGGCTGCACCATGTCAGTTACAAGCCATTTGGAATCCAATGGTAGATCCACATGGCCCTACCACGGATGTTTTATCAAACACCTCCCCACCACTGCTCTAGACCCACTACTCAGCAGGCTCCAAATTTCTGGCATCTCTGTTCTACACCATTTTCATGAAACTCAGTAAATCAAGGCACTGTCTGGTATACTCATGATCAGCAACAGGACATCCAATGTTTCTCCAGTGCCACCTGGTCATAGGAATTTCAAAAATTTCATGGTATTTATCTACCCATTTTTCAACCATGAAGTTGGAGGCACTGTGGGTTTCAGTTCATTCAGCAAACATTAAATGGTGAGGAAGCTCATTTCAATGAAATCTCTGGAGAACACTCACAGGCACGGCTTCCCAAAGAGTGGACAAAAGGTCACATTAGGCCAGGCCCATTGAGGTCTACAATGTGAGGTCCATGTGTGTTTTCACTCTCAACTATGGCTGCCATTTCTTTAAGAATAAAATCATGTGATATCCTTGCTGAGATTCCCAGGCCTCTGTGGAAATCCACCCGGGGCCTAGGTCTCAGTTTCCAAGAGCGACTTTCATGCGTGGCCTCTTAAAATCCCAACAAAATTCATGGCAATGCTTCTCTGAGTTCAGTTCCAAAACCCAGTCTCTAAGGGGAATCACACCAGAGTTCAAGCCCACGTGGACCCAGTCATTTTTTCCAATGCCACACAAATGACCAAAATTAAAACCAAAACACTCCCACATGGCCCTCATCTTATTTCATATAGTCAATCATCTTAACCTCTGGCTGGAGGTTTCCATGAGGGGCGCAGCCCAAGACAGTGTCCAAAATCAGCTCGTTTGCCCCTCATTTGTCTAAAGTCAGGGTAGCCTGGACACCGTTTCTGTGAACCAGGAGTGAACAAATAAGCCTGCCGTTAATACTTCTGTGTTTCTCCAATTTGAGGCCTACTGATTTTAGGTATCGATTCTTTAGGTGATTTAGAGTCATGTGAAAACACAAGCACCTCTGCAGGGCTTTGAAGAACTCATTTGACCCAAAGAATCCCTATTGTCATTTGATGGAGTGCAGGAACCTAACAGAGGAAGGCAAGAGACTTCATCCACAATGAATGAAATTTTTTGCCATTTTGGTTTTGGAAGCTCACATGGGATCATTCTTAAGATCCATCAGGTGCTGAGAATCTAAGTCACAGCCACACACAGGCCCAAGAGGCTGATAAAGACACATCCCTTTCCAAAGCAATTAAGCAAAGAGCCACAGGTGGGGCCCATTCATTTCCATTTGAAAACTGTTTTCATCAGGCTTCACAAAGGGGTGGCCTGAGGCAAAGACCTTCCTGACATTCAGTGCAACACAACAATAAGTAAGCAAAAGGCCCAAAGCAGGGTTTCTGCACTGAGACTTTCCTGGTCACACTGATATCTGAGTTTTCTGAGATGCTCGCCATTCTCTTCAGCTATCCAGTACATGGCCATGTCACAGAGCTTGGAGGTGGTACATATTTTGGACACAAATCCATGAGCCTATTCTGGAGAGTGGCCAGAATTCAGGAAGAAAACTACAACTTAGAAAGATAGCAGGTGTTGCACATCGATAAGACAAGCTTCAGTCCATTCATATATTGGGCATGGGAAGATTTATACTAGACAGGACACATCCATTAATGCATTCTCTTTTCTAATGTCTACAACAACGGACACAGTGGGATACACAGAACGAGAAACACTCGCCGTGTCAAATGACTTACTAGAAACTGTCCACTCCAAACCAAACAAACCGCCTTTTCTATCTATTCTCAGAACATGAGACAAAACAACAAACCCACACCCACTCCCACAAAGGCACCTCCTTCCCCCAAGTACGTCTGTGACTATCCGGAGTGTCCTCTGACTGGTGGGCCATACTATGTTCCCCCGAAATGGCCTGTCTTCTCTCAGATCTTGTTTCCTTGACCAACTCTGTGAAGATGTCAGGAAAAAGTGGTTAGCCACTACCTGTTTTCTCAGGAAAGGTCCATCTTCAGAGCTCTCCTGGCATTTGGCCATCCTCACATCATTAGGTACCAAGAAAACTGACTCTGTCCTTGGTAAATCCAAACAAGTGAGCCCACTGGGACTGGGACTGGGACAGCCTCTGGGTGCCTGGCTTCTTGGATACCAAGTTCAGAGAGTTCCATCACCAAGGAAATGAGGTATGTCACATTCTTTGGAACTGAATGAGGTCACTGCCTTGGCAACCACTTTGTCCTAACAGTTGCTTCCAAGGGTAACATAAGATGGAGGTTGCCCCTACTTCCTGTGACACTTTCATAAGGTAGAATGTATATCTCCATTGGCACCCGGGAACAGCTCTCCACTCAGCCCTGGTTTGGTCCATCTTCTGTACAATAAGAAGAGAGAGAGGCAGATTCAGACACATCCCTTCATCCTGACCAGGTTGTTTGCCATGGAAGATGACTTTTGCTCTCTCAGGTGCTTCATACCTGCCTACAACTTCTCCAGGTATCATTTGTGCATGGACATTTGAGGTTCTCATCAGGTGGAAGGTCCCCAACTTTCCTGTATTGTAAGAACCACTCTGTCCCTGCTCTCCTGTAAAATGATTGAGGGAACAGTGTATACTTGGGGTTAAAAACAGGTTTGATTTGGATTACGAGTGATTCTGTGTGATGAATAATGGTATTGGGAACCTGCAATATTTACAAGAATATAGAGGTGAAATATAAGTAGGAAAACAGAAATCTAGGTATGATTTGAAGCCCAGAAGGGTTTTGCCCTTGATTGGGATACTTAGCTTTGAATGATGTTCTGCAAAGATGCCTCAGACAATTCGATATACAAAGGCATAGGACCTTGTACATTGGATGATTGAATTTAGAGAGAACATCCAGTCAAAAAGGGATATTCAATAGGATTAGGAAGATAGTCGGTAGGTTTAGGAAGAAGAGTGAGTATAGAATTTGGACCAAAAGTTCTTTAGCAATAGACTTTCGGTTGTTGAGTGAATGTAAATGTCAGCACATATGAAGAGTCAGTCACTATGTTGAACTGGGGAAAATATGTAGAAAAGCAGATATCAATAGAAATATTAGGAAATCAGGCAAAGTATAAAGTGAGTGATAGAATTAGACATTTTCAACAGGGTTGAGTTTGAATATATAAATTAGGAAAAAAACAAATATGTAGTCACCAATAGGATTGACAATTGACAGCATTAGGCAACCTGGACATGGATGTTTTTAGAAATTCATGTTCACTTTCCATTAAGGCTTTGGTACAATCATAAGTGTGACCTTTCCATTTTTTGTCCAGAATATTACTGTGATAATGAGGTGACATGAGTATTTCTTTCACCATTTCTGGGAGCAATATATTGAAGATGTAAAATGAGAATCGGTGTTACAAAGAGGTGTACCCTGTTTCTAGGAATATAGAGAAAAAGCATGAATAGACCATACTGTGAATAAATAATATAACTTTTTTGAACTTTAAATAATGAACTGAACTGATATCTGAAAAATTAAAGGAAATCGTATATTGATATACAATCATTCATTCCAACCAGGTATATATGTAATGGAAATATTTGTGTTTTGGTTTATCATGAAGAGTGTGTGACGTTTGCTTCAAAATGATAATGGAAATTCAAAATAATGTGTTTGGAAAGAAGTCTCATGAAAAGACCAGTCAAGAAACCCTGACAATACATGTGTTCTGAAGCAAGAAGTGGTGAAAGTTGAAACAAATGCTTATTAATTTGTGAACTTGTGGATGAAATGTATATCCTGTGATGTGCAAAAACTGAAGAAACAATAATGTACCAGTGTCGAATACAAATGAATGACAAATTACATATCATGTCCCATAGGAGTCTACTTGCATTGATGTTAGACTGGGTCAGTTACTGTAGAATAATTAGGATTTGTATGCACCATTCACTGAAGTTAGTTTTCAGTACTAGGAAACAAATATGTATTTCAGGTGGATGAATATTTCTGATTATCATCTTGTGAAAAGTGGATTATAAATCCACATACATGAACATGAATGAATTTAGAGAGTGTATATTAGACACATATATTTCATATTTTGAAAAATTTGGAGAGTATATCTATATCTATATCTATATCTATACACACACACACACACACACAAACACACACACACACACACACACAACTCACAGATATTAAAAAGTACCAATATAAATGCCAATCGAAATTCATCAGTAAATATGTATCATCCACAAATGCAAAAATATTTATTTTACTGAACATGAGCTAATGAATAATGTTGTTCTACTAGGACGCTCTCCTATAAGTTGAATTTTCATTTCCAACAGCATTTAGGAGGAGTGAACTCTTCTCACAATTTGTATCTGCCAAGACAGCCACCTCACAAAAATGTACGTGTGATACCTGGTAGGATTCTATATATGCATATAAATATACATGTGTGAATAGACTACAGAAAAAGGAAACAAAAATTCACATATTTGTTAAGTTTAAAACACATGGAGAATATTTCAAATAAATTTGACTAGATTTATAACTCCTACCTTATATAATGCAAATGTCAAGTCCAACTATACAACATGTCTCCACTGAAGTACTAGTATTTCTAATGTGTTGGGTTAATTTTCTCCATTATATTAGGATGAATAGTCTGAGTCTACTAGGTATGGGTTAGTGTCAGGGATTCAGTATTTCGAATGGAAAATTGGAAAATGAATCCAATGTGTATGTAAATATATGCTGCACAAATATCCTCCCGCTCTCATCCAGAACAATGCCTTGACATTACCTTCACCCCAAGTAAGACACAATTAGAGGAGAAGAGTTACAAAATCAGTGAAAACATATCTGGAATGGAAAATGCTCAGGAGTTCACAACCTTGGAGGTGGTAGAGGAGTTTCCAAAACTAAGGGACAGGGTAAACCCTCCACAAACATGGAGCTCTGCTGGCCTAAAAACTTTTTGAGAAACTGCCTCTGAGCTTCCACACTTGAAATATATGTTGTTTTCAGGAGATTTGGCTTCCTCTGTAGTGAGAACATCAAAGCTGGGTCTGCATCTATGTGACCTGGAGGACATGGTTTCTTATTTTCCAATGAACAAGATGAAGCAGTGCTGAATCCTCTCTTTGTAGGTAAACTGAGGCCACTGGGGACTAAGTGTCTCCCCGTGTGGACTGTGAAGCCATTTGGTCCTCTTCCACTTTTTGTGGTGTTTTGGCTGCTGCACTGTGAGTTTGGTATTTGTTTCACGAAATACTAGGAGCTAAACTGGGACACAGTGCTGGAGGGAGTTCTGTCACGTGTGGTGGGTCAGGGTCTGCAAGAGAATGCACCAACTAGGCTCCTATCTCTCACAGCTTGCCCCATTGCCCCCTTGTCCATATCAACCTGATTCTTAATTTTCCTCTGAAAACTCTCCATATAACAAGATGCCTTTACATATAAGGGTCTGTTGGCTGCACCATGTCAGTTACAAGCCATTTGGAATCCAATGGTAGATCCACATGGCCCTACCACGGATGTTTTATCAAACACCTCCCCACCACTGCTCTAGACCCACTACTCAGCAGGCTCCAAATTTCTGGCATCTCTGTTCTACACCATTTTCATGAAACTCAGTAAATCAAGGCACTGTCTGGTATACTCATGATCAGCAACAGGACATCCAATGTTTCTCCAGTGCCACCTGGTCATAGGAATTTCAAAAATTTCATGGTATTTATCTAGCCATTTTTCAAGCATGAAGTTGGAGGCACTGTGGGTTTCAGTTCATTCAGCAAACATTAAATGGTGAGGAAGCTCATTTCAATGAAATCTCTGGAGAACTCTCACAGGCATGGCTTCCCAAAGAGTGGACAAAAGGTCACATTAGGCCAGGCCCATTGAGGTCTACAATGTGAGGTCCATGTGTGTTTTGACTCTCAACTATGGCTGCCATTTCTTTAAGAATAAAATCATGTGATATCCTTGCTGAGATTCCCAGGCCTCTGTGGAAATTCACCCGGGGCCTAGGTCTCAGTTTCCAAGAGCGACTTTCATGCGTGGCCTCTTAAAATCCCAACAAAATTCATGGCAATGCTTCTCTGAGTTCAGTTCCAAAACCCAGTCTCTAAGGGGAATCACACCAGAGTTCAAGCCCACGTGGACCCAGTCATTTTTTCCAATGCCACACAAATGACCAAAATTAAAACCAAAACACTCCCACATGGCCCTCATCTTATTTCATATAGTCAATCATCTTAACCTCTGGCTGGAGGTTTCCATGAGGGGCGCAGCCCAAGACAGTGTCCAAAATCAGCTCGTTTGCCCCTCATTTGTCTAAAGTCAGGGTAGCCTGGACACCGTTTCTGTGAACCAGGAGTGAACAAATAAGCCTGCCGTTAATACTTCTGTGTTTCTCCAATTTGAGGCCTACTGATTTTAGGTATCGATTCTTTAGGTGATTTAGAGTCATGCGAAAACACAAGTACCTCTGCAGGGCTTTGAAGAACTCATTTGACCCAAAGAATCCCTATTGTCATTTGATGGAGTGCAGGAACCTAACAGAGGAAGGCAAGAGACTTCATCCACAATGAATGAAATTTTTTGCCATTTTGGTTTTGGAAGCTCACATGGGATCATTCTTAAGATCCATCAGGTGCTGAGAATCTAAGTCACAGCCACACACAGGCCCAAGAGGCTGATAAAGACACATCCCTTTCCAAAGCAATTAAGCAAAGAGCCACAGGTGAGGCCCATTTATTTCCATTTGAAAACTGTTTTCATCAGGCTTCACAAAGGGGTGGCCTGAGGCAAAGACCTTCCTGACATTCAGTGCAACACAACAATAAGTAAGCAAAAGGCCCAAAGCAGGGTTTCTGCACTGAGACTTTCCTGGTCACACTGATATCTGAGTTTTCTGAGATGCTCGCCATTCTCTTCAGCTATCCAGTACATGGCCATGTCACAGAGCTTGGAGGTGGTACATATTTTGGACACAAATCCATGAGCCTATTCTGGAGAGTGGCCAGAATTAAGGAAGAAAACTACAACTTAGAAAGATAGCAGGTGTTGCACATCGATAAGACAAGCTGCAGTCCATTCATATATTGGGCATGGGAAGATTTATACTAGACAGGACACATCCATTAATGCATTCTCTTTTCTAATGTCTATAACAACGGACACAGTGGGATACACAGAAAGAGAAACACTCGCCGTGTCAAATGACTTACTAGAAACTGTCCACTCCAAACCAAACAAACCGCCTTTTCTATCTATTCTCAGAACATGAGACAAAACAACAAACCCACACCCACTCCCACAAAGGCACCTCCTTCCCCCAAGTACGTCTGTGACTATCCGGAGTGTCCTCTGACTGGTGGGCCATACTATGTTCCCCCGAAATGGCCTGTCTTCTCTCAGATCTTGTTTCCTTGACCAACTCTGTGAAGATGTCAGGAAAAAGTGGTTAGCCACTACCTGTTTTCTCAGGAAAGGTCCATCTTCAGAGCTCTCCTGGCATTTGGCCATCCTCACATCATTAGGTACCAAGAAAACTGACTCTGTCCTTGGTAAATCCAAACAAGTGAGCCCACTGGGACTGGGACTGGGACTGCCTCTGGGTGCCTGGCTTCTTGGTTACCAAGTTCAGAGAGTTCCATCACCAAGGAAATGAGGTATGTCACATTCTTTGGAACTGAATGAGGTCACTGCCTTGGCAACCACTTTGTCCTAACAGTTGCTTCCAAGGGTAACATAAGATGGAGGTTGCCCCTACTTCCTGTGACACTTTCATAAGGTAGAATGTATATCACCATTGGCACCCGGGAACAGCTCTCCACTCAGCCCTGGTTTGGTCCATCTTCTGTACAATAAGAAGAGAGAGAGGCAGATTCAGACACATCCCTTCATCCTGACCAGGTTGTTTGCCATGGAAGATGACTTTTGCTCTCTCAGGTGCTTCATACCTGCCTACAACTTCTCCAGGTATCATTTGTGCATGGACATTTGAGGTTCTCATCAGGTGGAAGGTCCCCAACTTTCCTGTATTGTAAGAACCACTCTGTCCCTGCTCTTCTGTAAAATGATTGAGGGAACAGTGTATACTTGGGGTTAAAAACAGGTTTGATTTGGGTTACGAGTGATTCTGTGTGATGAATAATGGTATTGGGAACCTGCAATATTTACAAGAATATAGAGGTGAAATATAAGTAGGAAAACAGAAATCTAGGTATGATTTGAAGCCCAGAAGGGTTTTGCCCTTGATTGGGATACTTAGCTTTGAATGATGTTCTGCAAAGATGCCTCAGATAATTCGATATACAGTGGCATAGGACCTTGTACATTGGATGATTGAATTTAGAGAGAACATCCAGTCAAAAAGGGATATTCAATAGGATTAGGAAGATAGTCGGTAGGTTTAGGAAGAAGAGTGAGTATAGAATTTGGACCAAAAGTTCTTTAGCAATAGACTTTCGGTTGTTGAGTGAATGTAAATGTCAGCACATATGAAGAGTCAGTCACTATGTTGAACTGGGGAAAATATGTAGAAAAGCAGATATCAATAGAAATATTAGGAAATCAGGCAAAGTATAAAGTGAGTGATAGAATTAGACATTTTCAACAGGGTTGAGTTTGAATATATAAATTAGGAAAAAAACAAATGTGTAGTCACCAATAGGATTGTCAATTGACAGCATTAGGCAACCTGGACATGGATGTTTTTAGAAATCCATGTTCACTTTCCATTTAGGCTTTGGTACAATCATAAGTGTGACCTTTCCATTTTTTGTCCAGAATATTACTGTGATAATGAGGTGACATGAGTATTTCTTTCAACATTTCTGGGAGCAATATATTGAAGATGTAAAATGAGAATCGGGGTTACAAAGAGGTTTACCCTGTTTCTAGGAATATAGAGAAAAAGCATGAATAGACCATACTGTGAATAAATAATATAACTTTTTTGAACTTTAAATAATGAACTGAACTGATATCTGAAAAATTAAAGGAAATCGTATATTGATATACAATCATTCATTCCAACCAGGTATATATGTAATGGAAATATTTGTGTTTTGGTTTATCATGAAGAGTGTGTGAGGTTTGCTTCAAAATGATTATGGAAATTCAAAATAATGTGTTTGGAAAGAAGTCTCATGAAAAGACCAGTCAAGAAACCCTGACAATACATGTGTTCTGAAGCAAGAAGTGGTGAAAGTTGAAACAAATGCTTATTAATTTGTGAACTTGTGGATGAAATGTATATCCTGTGATGTGCAAAAACTGAAGAAACAATAATGACCAGTGTCGAATACAAATGAATGACAAATTACATATCATGTCCCATAGGAGTCTACTTGCATTGATGATAGACTGGGTCAGTTACTGTAGAATAATTAGGATTTGTATGCACCATTCACTGAAGTTAGTTTTCAGTACTAGGAAACAAATATGTATTTCAGGTGGATGAATATTTCTGATTATCATCTTGTGAAAAGTGGATTATAAATCCACATACATGAACATGAATGAATTTAGAGAGTGTATATTAGACACATATATTTCATATTTTGAAAAATTTGGAGAGTATATCTATATCTATATCTATATCTTTACACACACACACACACACACACACACACACACACAACTCACAGACATTAAAAAGTACCAATATAAATGCCAATCGAAATTCATCAGTAAATATGTATCATCCACAAATGCAAAAATATTTATTTTACTGAACATGAGCTAATGAATAATGTTGTTCTACTAGGACGCTCTCCTATAAGTTGAATTTTCATTTCCAACAGCATTTAGGAGGAGTGAACTCTTCTCACAATTTGTATCTGCCAAGACAGCCACCTCACAAAAATGTACGTGTGATACCTGGTAGGATTCTATATATGCATATAAATATACATGTGTGAATAGACTACAGAAAAAGGAAACAAAATTCACATATTTGTTAAGTTTAAAACACATGGAGAATATTTCAAATAAATTTGACTAGATTTATAACTCCTACCTTATATAATGCAAATGTCAAGTCCAACTATACAACATGTCTCCTCTGAAGTACTTGTATTTCTAATGTGTTGGGTTAATTTTCTCCATTATATTAGGATGAATAGTCTGAGTCTACTAGGTATGGGTTAGTGTCAGGGATTCAGTATTTCGAATGGAAAATTGGAAAATGAATCCAATGTGTATGTAAATATATGCTGCACAAATATCCTCCCGCTCTCATCCAGAACAATGCCTTGACATTACCTTCACCCCAAGTAAGACACAATTAGAGGAGAAGAGTTACAAAATCAGTGAATACATATCTGGAATGGAAAATGCTCAGGAGTTCACAACCTTGGAGGTGGTAGAGGAGTTTCCAAAACTAAGGGACAGGGTAAACCCTCCACAAACATGGAGCTCTGCTGGCCTAAAAACTTTTTGAGAAACTGCCTCTGCGCTTCCACACTTGAAATATATGTTGTTTTCAGGAGATTTGGCTTCCTCTGTAGTGAGAACATCAAAGCTGGGTCTGCATCTATGTGACCTGGAGGACATGGTTTCTTATTTTCCAATGAACAAGATGAAGCAGTGCTGAATCCTCTCTTTGTAGGTAAACTGAGGCCACTGGGGACTAAGTGTCTCCCCGTGTGGACTGTGAAGCCATTTGGTCCTCTTCCACTTTTTGTGGTGTTTTTGCTGCTGCACTGTGAGTTTGGTATTTGTTTCACGAAATACTAGGAGCTAAACTGGGACACAGTGCTGGAGGGAGTTCTGTCACGTGTGGTGGGTCAGGGTCTGCAAGAGAATGCACCAACTAGGCTCCTATCTCTCACAGCTTGCCCCATTGCCCCCTTGTCCATATCAACCTGATTCTTAATTTTCCTCTGAAAACTCTCCATATAACAAGATGCCTTTACATATAAGGGTCTGTTGGCTGCACCATGTCAGTTACAAGCCATTTGGAATCCAATGGTAGATCCACATGGCCCTACCACGGATGTTTTATCAAACACCTCCCCACCACTGCTCTAGACCCACTACTCAGCAGGCTCCAAATTTCTGGCATCTCTGTTCTACACCATTTTCATGAAACTCAGTAAATCAAGGCACTGTCTGGTATACTCATGATCAGCAACAGGACATCCAATGTTTCTCCAGTGCCACCTGGTCATAGGAATTTCAAAAATTTCATGGTATTTATCTAGCCATTTTTCAAGCATGAAGTTGGAGGCACTGTGGGTTTCAGTTCATTCAGCAAACTTTAAATGGTGAGGAAGCTCATTTCAATGAAATCTCTGGAGAGAACTCTCACAGGCACGGCTTCCCAAAGAGTGGACAAAAGGTCACATTAGGCCAGGCCCATTGAGGTCTACAATGTGAGGTCCATGTGTGTTTTGACTCTCAACTATGGCTGCCATTTCTTTAAGAATAAAATCATGTGATATCCTTGCTGAGATTCCCAGGCCTCTGTGGAAATCCACTTGGGGCCTAGGTCTCAGTTTCCAAGAGCGACTTTCATGCGTGGCCTCTTAAAATCCCAACAAAATTTATGGCAATGCTTCTCTGAGTTCAGTTCCAAAACCCAGTCTCTAAGGGGAATCACACCAGAGTTCAAGCCCACGTGGACCCAGTCATTTTTCCAATGCCACACTAATGACCAAAAATTAAAACCAAACACTCCCACATGGCCCTCATCTTATTTCATATAGTCAATCATCTTAACCTCTGGCTGGAGGTTTCCATGAGGGGCGCAGCCCAAGACAGTGTCCAAAATCAGCTCGTTGCCCCTCATTTGTCTAAAGTCAGGGTAGCCTGGACACCGTTTCTGTGAACCAGGAGTGAACAAATAAGCCTGCCGTTAATACTTCTGTGTTCTCCAATTTGAGGCCTACTGATTTTAGGTATCGATTCTTTAGGTGATTTAGAGTCATGCGAAAACACAAGTACCTCTGCAGGCTTTGAAGAACTCATTTGACCCAAAGAATCCCTATTGTCATTTGATGGAGTGCAGGAACCTAACAGAGGAAGGCAAGAGACTCATCCACAATGAATGAAATTTTTTGCCATTTTGGTTTTGGAAGCTCACATGGGATCATTCTTAAGATCCATCAGGTGCTGAGAATCTAAGTCACAGCCACACACAGGCCCAAGAGGCTGATAAAGACACATCCCTTTCCAAAGCAATTTAAGCAAAGAGCCACAGGTGAGGCCATTCATTTCCATTTGAAACTGTTTTCATCAGGCTTCACAAAGGGGTGGCCTGAGGCAAAGACCTTCCTGACATTCAGTGCAACACAACAATAAGTAAGCAAAAGGCCCAAAGCAGGGTTTCTGCACTGAGACTTTCCTGGTCACACTGATATCTGAGTTTTCTGAGATGCTCGCCATTCTCTTCAGCTATCCAGTACATGGCCATGTCACAGAGCTTGGAGGTGGTACATATTTTGGACACAAATCCATGAGCCTATTCTGGAGAGTGGGCAGAATTCAGGAAGAGAACTACAACTTAGAAAGATAGCAGGTGTTGCACATCGATAAGACAAGCTGCAGTCCATTCATATATTGGGCATGGGAAGATTTATACTAGACAGGACACATCCATTAATGCATTCTCTTTTCTAATGTCTACAACAACGGACACAGTGGGATACACAGAAAGAGAAACACTCGCCGTGTCAAATGACTTACTAGAAACTGTCCACTCCAAACCAAACAAACCGCCTTTTCTATCTATTCTCAGAACATGAGACAAAACAACAAACCCACACCCACTCCCACAAAGGCACCTCCTTCCCCCAAGTACGTCTGTGACGATCCGGAGTGTCCTCTGACTGGTGGGCCATACTATGTTCCCCCGAAATGGCCTGTCTTCTCTCAGATCTTGTTTCCTTGACCAACTCTGTGAAGATGTCAGGAAAAAGTGGTTAGCCACTACCTGTTTTCTCAGGAAAGGTCCATCTTCAGAGCTCTCCTGGCATTTGGCCATCCTCACATCATTAGGTACCAAGAAAACTGACTCTGTCCTTGGTAAATCCAAACAAGTGAGCCCACTGGGACTGGGACTGGGACTGCCTCTGGGTGCCTGGCTTCTTGGATACCAAGTTCAGAGAGTTCCATCACCAAGGAAATGAGGTATGTCACATTCTTTGGAACTGAATGAGGTCACTGCCTTGGCAAGCACTTTGTCCTAACAGTTGCTTCCAAGGGTAACATTAGATGGAGGTTGCCCCTACTTCCTGTGACACTTTCATAAGGTAGAATGTATATCACCATTGGCACCCGGGAACAGCTCTCCACTCAGCCCTGGTTTGGTCCATCTTCTGTACAATAAGAAGAGAGAGAGGCAGATTCAGACACATCCCTTCATCCTGACCAGGTTGTTTGCCATGGAAGATGACTTTTGCTCTCTCAGGTGCTTCATACCTGCCTACAACTACTCCAGGTATCATTTGTGCATGGACATTTGAGGTTCTCATCAGGTGGAAGGTCCCCAACTTTCCTGTATTGTAAGAACCACTCTGTCCCTGCTCTTCTGTAAAATGATTGAGGGAACAGTGTATACTTGGGGTTAAAAACAGGTTTGATTTGGGTTACGAGTGATTCTGTGTGATGAATAATGGTATTGGGAACCTGCAATATTTACAAGAATATAGAGGTGAAATATAAGTAGGAAAACAGAAATCTAGGTATGATTTGAAGCCCAGAAGGGTTTTGCCCTTGATTGGGATACTTAGCTTTGAATGATGTTCTGCAAAGATGCCTCAGATAATTCGATATACAATGGCATAGGACCTTGTACATTGGATGATTGAATTTAGAGAGAACATCCAGTCAAAAAGGGATATTCAATAGGATTAGGAAGATAGTCGGTAGGTTTAGGAAGAAGAGTGAGTATAGAATTTGGACCAAAAGTTCTTTAGCAATAGACTTTCGGTTGTTGAGTGAATGTAAATGTCAGCACATATGAAGAGTCAGTCACTATGTTGAACTGGGGAAAATATGTAGAAAAGCAGATATCAATAGAAATATTAGGAAATCAGGCAAAGTATAAAGTGAGTGATAGAATTAGACATTTTCAACAGGGTTGAGTTTGAATATATAAATTAGGAAAAAAACAAATATGTAGTCACCAATAGGATTGACAATTGACAGCATTAGGCAACCTGGACATGGATGTTTTTAGAAATCCATGTTCACTTTCCATTTAGGCTTTGGTACAATCATAAGTGTGACCTTTCCATTTTTTGTCCAGAATATTACTGTGATAATGAGGTGACATGAGTATTTCTTTCACCATTTCTGGGAGCAATATATTGAAGATGTAAAATGAGAATCGGGGGTACAAAGAGGTGTACCCTGTTTCTAGGAACATAGAGAAAAAGCATGAATAGACCATACAGTGAATAAATAATATAACTTTTTTGAACTTTAAATAATGAACTGAACTGATATCTGAAAAATTAAAGGAAATTGTATATTGATATACAATCATTCATTCCAACCAGGTATATATGTAATGGAAATATTTGTGTTTTGGTTTATCATGAAGAGTGTGTGAGGTTTGCTTCAAAATGATTATGGAAATTCAAAATAATGTGTTTGGAAAGAAGTCTCATGAAAAGACCAGTCAAGAAACCCTGACAATACATGTGTTCTGAAGCAAGAAGTGGTGAAAGTTGAAACAAATGCTTATTAATTTGTGAACTTGTGGATGAAATGTATATCCTGTGATGTGCAAAAACTGAAGAAACAATAATGACCAGTGTCGAATACAAATGAATGACAAATTACATATCATGTCCCATAGGAGTCTACTTGCATTGATGATAGACTGGGTCAGTTACTGTAGAATAATTAGGATTTGTATGCACCATTCACTGAAGTTAGTTTTCAGTACTAGGAAACAAATATGTATTTCAGGTGGATGAATATTCCTGATTATCATCTTGTGAAAAGTGGATTATAAATCCACATACATGAACATGAATGAATTTAGAGAGTGTATATTAGACACATATATTTCATATTTTGAAAAATTTGGAGAGTATATCTATATCTATATCTATATCTATACACACACACACACACACACACACACACACACACAACTCACAGACATTAAAAAAGTACCAATATAAATGCCAATCGAAATTCATCAGTAAATATGTATCATCCACAAATGCAAAAATATTTATTTTACTGAACATGAGCTAATGAATAATGTTGTTCTACTAGGACGCTCTCCTATA